>NW_006159876.1:112373-123775 GCF_000334495.1 Tupaia belangeri chinensis | reverse complement strand
GGGGGGGGGGAAGGGCAATTATCACTAGACATCCAGAAGGAAAAAAAGGAAAAGGCAACTAATTACCATAAGATTAAAAACAGTAAAAGAAACAGACCTAGAGATGATTCAGATACGGGATTTAGTAGACAAAGATTTCAAAATAACTATAATTGTTTTCGTTTTTTTTAATTAGCGGGAAAGATGGACAAAATGGATGAAAAGATGGAAAACAGCATTGAATCTTAACCTATGAATAGACGTCAAATAGACATTCTAGAGGTACAAATTCAATACCTGAAATGAAGAACTAGGGACAGCAGGTGGCAGAATGGCATAATGGTTATGTTGTTGGAGTCACACATAGTAAACGGCAGTTCGAGCCCTGGACCCGGCAACTTCAAACTCAAGCTGGGTGTGTGTGCGTGCATGCCCAAAATCCTGAGCGGAAAATGGAGGAGAAGGGATTGCGGCGTGACCATCCCCCCTGGGGGTGATTTCTCGCTTTCTGTCTCTCTGTCTCTCTCTGTCTCTACAGTAAGCACATTTGCCCTATATCAAAAATCTCTCTAAAAATAAAAAATGTAAAAAAGAACTATTGTGTGGGAACCAGCAGTTAGCGTAATGGCTATGTCGCTGGACTCCCACGTAGTCAACCGCGGTTCGTGTCCCAGACCCGGTGGCTTAAACTCACGCCGGGCGCGTGTGCGTGCGTGCCCAAGATCCCGAGAGGAGAATGGAGGCGAAGGGATTGCGGCGTGACCATCCCCCCTGGGGGTGATTTCTCGCTTTCTGTCTCTCTGTCTCTCTCTGTCTGTCTGGCGAGCGCACGCGCCCTACAGTGAAAATCTCTCAAAAAAAAAAAAAAAAAAAAAAGAACTATTGTGTTTGGGACCAGCAGATGGTGTAGAGCTTCAATCATCTGGGTCCCACGTGACTGACTGCACAGTTCAAACGCCAGGCCTGGCAGCTTGAAAATCATGCCAGGCACATGTGTGTTCACGCCTGAAATCCTAAGAGGAGAATGAAGTAGAAGGGATTGCAGCGTGGCCAACGCCCCTGGGGATTTCTCACTTTCTCTCTCTTGCTCTTTCTCTCTCATGCACGTGAACCCTACAGCAAACAAACAAAGAACTATTTGAATGGTTACACCAGTCTAGATTCAAAGATAGTCATAGAAATATCTAAGCTAAATACAGAAAGGGGATTTTCAAAAAGAACAAGAGAGAGATGTGAAGCATAGGCAAAAACTCCAACATACATGTAATTAGAGTTACAGGAAGAGAGGAGTGAGACAGGACATAAGTAATACTTGAAGAATAACGGCTGATACTTTTCCTAATCTAATGGCTGATAAAACTTCAAAAAGCCTCACAGACTCCTAAAAGGATAATAAAATCACACCTAAGTGTAACAGCAGCTCCTGAAAAACCTATGATAAAAAGAAAATCTAAAAACAGCCAGAGGGAAAAAAGAAACAATTATCTCTGGGAAAAAAAAAAAAAAAGCAAAAAAAGATAGTAGTTTATCTCCTAACAAAAACTTACACGGGCTCTTTCCACCTTAGGCTGGACAGAATGGCTCCCGCAAAGGGTGGCGAAGAAAGGCCATCCTGCCATCAACGAGGTGGTGACCGAGAGTACACCGTCAGCACTCACAAGCGCATCCCTGGCCTGGGCTTCAAGAAACGTGTCCCTCGGGCACTCAGAGAAATCCGGAAATTCGCCACGAAGGAGATGGGGACTCCAGGTGTGCGCACTGATACCAGGCTCAACACAGCTGTCTGGGCCAGGGGAGTGAAGAACGTCCCACATCGTCTCCATGTGCGGGTGTCCAGAAAAGGAAACGAGGATGAAGATTCACCCAACAAGCTGCGCTCTGGTGACCTGTGTACCTGTTACCTCCTTCAAAAATCTGCCGTCAATGTGGATGAGAACGAACTGCTGATTTTCAAATGAAGGTATAAAACAAATGAACAAAACCTCAAAAACTATGGGCAGTGTAAAACAGTGGAATAACATCTTTAAAATCCTGAAAGGAAAACAAAATCCCACCAATCTAGAGTTCTGCACCAAAAACAAAACAAACAAATAAAAACTTCAAATATGAAAGTGGAAAAATAAAAAGTCCTGAGATGAATAAAAATTGTGAAACTGCATCCCTGGCAACATGATGAGAAATCCTGAAGTAATTTATTCAGGTTAATGGAAAATGATTCCAAATCACCATATTGAGTAATTAGAAAGGACTAGTCACTATTTTAAAAAATAATATGTATTTAGTTTTATTTTAATTTTTTTTTGAGAGGTTTTCGCTATAGGGCGCGTGCGCTCGCCAGACAGAGAGAGACATAGAGACAGAAAGCGAGAAATCACCCCCCAGGGGGAATGGCCACGCCGCAATCCCTTCTCCTCCATTCTCCT
The DNA here is from genome assembly GCF_000334495.1 of Tupaia belangeri chinensis. Taxonomy (NCBI): domain Eukaryota; kingdom Metazoa; phylum Chordata; class Mammalia; order Scandentia; family Tupaiidae; genus Tupaia; species Tupaia belangeri. Next base: position 121,373 of record NW_006159876.1, on the reverse strand, counting down.
CTCGGGATCTTGGGCATGCACGCACACGCGCCTGGCGTGAGTTTTAAGCCACCGGGTCCGGGATGCGAACCGTGGGCGACTACGTGGGAGTCCAGCGACATAGCCATTACGCTAACTGCTGGTTCCCTAGTTTTATTTTAATTTGACCAGAGAGAGACACAGAGAGAGAAAGAGAGAAAGGGGAAGTGAGAAAGCAAGCCACCAGGTTGGGAACTTGAACCATGGTCGGTCACGTGGGAGTGCCTTAACCACCATGCCACCTGCCGGTCCCAAGGGCTAGTCACTATTAAAACAATGATCTCGGGGGACCAGAAGATGGTGTAGTGGTTAAGGTGCTGGACTCCCACATGGTCAACCACAGTTCAAATCCCAGATCCAGAGGCTTGAAAGTCATGGTGGGAAGGTGTGTGTGTGTATGCTCCAAATCCCAAGAGAAGAATGGAGGAGAAGGGATTGTGGTGTGGTCACCGCACTATTTCTCACTTCTCTCTGTCTCTCCAGCAAACGCACGCACCCTATAGCAAAAGACTCTGTAAAACAAAAACAAAAACAATAATCTTGGGACCGGCAGGTGGCATGTTGGTTAAGGTGCTGGACTGGATGGCTTGAAAATAGCACAAGGCATGTGTGTGTGTGTGTGTGTGTGTGTGTGTGTGTGTCCAAAATCCTGAGGGGATAATGGAGGAGAGAAAGAATACTTTCTCTGTCCCTCTCTCTCTTTTTCTCTCTGGCAAGTACATGCACCCTCTAGTAAACTAAAAAACAAACATACAAAAAGCCCTATTTAAAAAATGTATGAAAGGAGGAAGAAAAGAGCCAATAGGAAAAATAGAAAAAAGTAACAAGATGGTAGACATAAACCCAACTTAATTATTCTACAATTAGAGTAAAATGTAAAGGACTGAAACAATTAAAAACAGATTTGGCCTAGCCTGGATGGCATGGGCAGTAATGTACTGAGCTACAGTGCTAGAAGCCACATGACCAGCCAAGGGTGGGTTCTGATTCTGAGCTGACCTGACGACACACCAGGTGTGTATATACCCAAGATCCTGGTAAACCAGAGGAATTGCAGTATGACTAGACCCTGTCAAGGGTGCCTCTCTGTCTCTCTCATACATGCACACATACTCTCATGAACAAAATTTAAAAACTTAAAAATAAATTGTTAAAAGATTTTTCTAAAAGATTCAATTAGATGCTATTTACAAGATACAAACAGAGGCATGAAACACAGAAAGTTTAGTGTGATCAAATATACCGTGCAAACAATTAAAGAGAGAACATATAATTACATTAACATTCCAGAAAACAGACTTTAAGGCAAGAAGTATTACTCAGAATTAAGAGAGAAATTCCAGATCTCCATCTGAAACCTCCTGCCCAATCAGGGAATCTGAGGCAGGGGTGAATTTCAGCCCCAGCCCCCAACTTCAGCAACCACTCCCTTCTCTGAGCCAGAAAGATACAAGTTTCTTTCCTCCTTTCTTTTACTATTCCTTTACTTCTCTCCCCTACATAGGGCTGGGCAGTCGCAGGCTTCTCAAGCAGACTCCATCTTCATCTGAAGCCTCCTGCCCAGTCAGGGAATCTGAGGCAGGGCTGAATTTCAGTCCCTGCCCCAGACTTTTTCTTTCTTCCTCTTTCATTTTCTCTGTTTCTTCCACCTTACATTGTCATTTTCTGCTCAGTCTCTACCCCCCAGAGGGACTATACAGGTCTAGATTTATGGTTTTCAAACATCTAAACATTGTGAGGCTCAGAGGAATCCTCACCCCTCACTGAACCACCAGCAAAAAGGCAGAAACTTCTCTTTTTGAAACCTGAACAGAAAACTCCTCCTGTGGGGACTACATTGCTAACCACAGCAGAAGAGAGACATTGGCACAAAGTAATTCACAGTAGAAGGAAAGCAAATGAGCTCACAGGTGCAGAAACGTTCTCCAAAGAGTTATCCAAAAGTGAATACACCACCAAATGGCTAAAACTCACAGAAGAGCCTCAAGTATGAGAAAACCAGGTTATATGTCCCCATCAAGAGAACAAGTAACTCGCCTCCAACTTTTGAAAAAACAGGAGTTACCAAAGTGTCAGAAAAATAATTCATAACATTCATGGTGACAAAACTCTATGAGATGCTCTATGAGATGGAATGGAACAGAGACAGCAAATTCCAGGGGATGAAGAAGCCCTTCCATGATTTGGAAGAAGGAATGGACACAAAAAAGAATCAAATGGAACTGTTAGAGATGAAGACTGTAATACAGGAAATCAAAACCTCTCTTGAAAGTATTAAAAGTTGATTAGGCCACACAGAAGACTGAAAGTTGGATGAAGAAGACAAAGCCTCTGACCTAGAAAAAAATCACCAAAAGGACTGAAAAAAAAAATTTTAAAAATGAGAATATACAAGAAATACTAGACACTATTAAATGCCCAGACATCCAAATAATTGGTATCCCAGAAGATGAAGAAACTAATAAGGGCATTGATAATCTGTTTCACGAAATCCTAGAAGAAAACTTTATAAGTCTAGAGAAGAATTCAAATATCCAGACCCAAGAAATATAAAGGACCCCAAATAGACTCAACTCAAAAAGAACCTCTCCAAGGCATATCCATAGCCAGACTGGCCAAAACCACAGATAAGACAAGACACTAGAATTGGCAAGTGAAACATTAAGTTACAGAGGTTATCCCATCAGGCTAACATCAGATCTCTCAGCAGAAACAATGAAAGCAAGGAAAGAATGAGAAGATATATTCAAAGTCTTAAAAGAAAAACAATTGCAACCAAGATTACTATACTTGGTGAGATTATCCCTTAAATGGAAAAAAAGATAAAAGCATAGTTATATAAACAAAGCCTGAAAGAAGTTACCAACACCAGATCAGCTTTTTAAGAGGTACCGAAGGGAGTGCTATACCAGGAGAACTAGAGAGATTGACAGACATAAGAGAACAAAAAAAAAAAAAAACAAGACAATCCAAAATAAATTAGTGAAAATTCCACGCTAGATAGACACCTTTTTCAGCATTTTTGGTGCAAGCAACTAGTCACTTTCCTTGGGGAGTCTAAATTAGATTTCTATTTTTTTTTTTGGAGAGATTTTTGTTATAGGGCACATGTGCTCGCCAGAAAGACAGACAGAGACAGAGAGATAGAAAGCGAGAAATCACCCCCCAGGAGGATGGCCATGCCACAGTCTCTTCTTCTCCATTCTCCTCTTGGGATCCTAGGCATGCATGCACATGCATCTGGCATGAGTTTAAGCCACCGGGTCCAGGACTCGAACTGTGGTGACTACATGGGAGTCCAGAGACATAGTCATTATGTCAACTGCTGGTCCCTAAATTTGATTTCTTAATGTTTAAGATTCTATTTCCAATTATGTTGTTTTTATACACTACAGAAGTTATTGTGACCCAAATGAAAAAAAAATGTATTTTTGCCAATGTTAAATTCTTTGCATGTTGTAGAAAAGAAATACTTTGGAATCACTTTTAGAAAAATCAAGTTTCAGATTAAATCTGTTGCTTTTCTCTTGAATATATGTTTACTTTTCATGTACTTTTGCTAGAAAGAAAAAAAGGGCAGAGTATTTACATAATTAAAAAGAAAAACAAGACAGATTAGACTTTCTGACGTGTTGAAATTATGTGGGAGAGATGTCAAATGTTAAATGGTGTTTAGCTCTCTGTGTAGAAATTTGTGTCAATGGGTGTTCCAAAGTTGTAGGAGATTCTTAAATATCTGTTATGTATTGGTATGCTGTCATACTTGTAATGCTAAATAGTTCCAATGTAGTTTGTCACAGAAATGATCAAATTTATCAGTTTTGGTAAAATCAGATCTTGAACCATGGCCATTTTAAGTTTCACTGTCCATAGTAAAAGGTGAAAGATTTATATGATCTGAAGAGAAACCAGAGTATGTCCATAGTTAATTGCTCTTATTCTGATGCTCTTTCTAAAACAGTTGTAATAGGCTATAATTCAAAAATTGCCTCTTTTAAGGAAATTAATGAAAAAGATTTTGATAAGTACTCTTGAATATAGGTTTGTAATAAATTTGAGATCATATTTCTGAGCTTCCAGGATTTAAACAGAAAGATTGGACCACAGTAACACTGCAAACTCAACAGAAGAGAAATTAATTACATGAGATTGAACTGGTGAAATAGAATTTTATGACTTTTGACTAAAACATTACTGGTTTTTTCTATGCTTTAAGATTTAAGGATTTGGGGGCCAGTAGTTGCCGTAATGGCTATGTCACTGGACTACCATGTAGTCAACTGTGGTTCAAGTCCCGGACCCGGTAGCTTAAACTCATGCATGTCCAAGATCCCGAGAGAATGGAGAAGATTGTGGCATGGCCATCCTCCTGGGGGGTGATTTCTCGCTTTCTGTCTCTCTGTTTCTCTCTATCTGATGAGCACACGTGCCCTATAGCAAAAACCTCTCAAAAAAATAAATAAATTGCTTTCTCACTTTCCCTCTCTCTCTCTGTCTCTCTGTGTCTGTCTCTGGTCAAATTAAAATAAATTAATGAATAAATAAAATTAAATAAATAAATAATTCTTTTTAAAACAAAACAAGAAAAGATTTAAGGATTTTTTTCTTTTGAGCTGTTGATAGCTTCGGCAATTTATTAAAATTTCTTTTGAAAACAGAATTGAAACATAAACTTTCTCCCTTCCTCAAACCCCTCCAGAACTAGAAAGTATTTGTGAGTATTTTTTTGTGGCAGCATGGTTATTTGCATAAGATCACTAATACTTGTTGCCTCACATCAGAACCTGGAAACACTGGTTATTGCCAGGACTTTGGAATGTCTCATCTGAAGATATGACCGGAAAGCTAAGAAACTAAGGTTGATTTCAAGAAAGTTGACAGAAGCTCTTGGAAAGATTGCCTGGGACCATAAATAGTTCTGCCTGGCAGGTAAGTAAAGAATGTCACTTCCTGGGACCAGCAGGTGGCATGGTGGTTAAGGCTCTGGACATTCCCACATGGCCCACCACGGTTCAAGTCCTGGACCTGGGGGCTTGCTTTCTCACTTTCCTCTCTCTCTCTGTGTCTCTCTCTGGTCAAAATTAAAATGAATGAATGAATAAATAAATAAATAAATCTTTAAAAAAAAAAACAAAAAAAAGAATGTCACTTCCTGACTCCCCATCCCCCCTGGGGAGTGATTTCTCTCTTTCTGTTTGTCTGTCTCTCTCTGTCTTTCTGGCGAGCTCACATACCCTAGCAAAAACCGCTCTAACAATAATAATAATAATAATAACAATAACAACAAACTAAAGACAGCTCAGGAGAAGGGCGGGCAATGGGGAGGAGAGGAGGGAATCAAGGGGGGGGAAGCAAAACATTTAATGGACACAAAAATAGAAAATTGTCCGCTGATAGTAATGTGTATAATAATATCAATGACTGGACTGAAACGCAGTGCATTCAAGGTGGCAAAATTCATTTTGTATGCTGTAAAGGATGCACAGTGATTAAATATAAAATAATAATAATAATAAAAATAAATAATTTTCTTTAAAAAAGAGGGAAATTCCATATTGATAAGAGCGTTGATTCCAAAGAAAGCAGTAACAATGCTAAATGTATATGCACTTAGGAACGCAGCTCCAAAATGCATAAAGCAGCAGTGGACGGATGGAAGGGTAGACAAATCCAAAGTCATACTGAATGTCTGAGAATTCAACATGGCTTTCTCGGTAAAACGGATAAGCGGACAAACGATATCAAATATAGACTACTTAAGCAATGTTGCCCAACTTCACCTAATTAGTATTTACAAATTACTCTACCCCCAAAGTATTCACCTTCTTTTTTAATAAGAGCACATGTAATATCAAATCAAATGTATCGAGTTGTTGGAAAAGTCATGACATATTTTTCTGTATGTATGCAAAAATACATCATGACTTTTCTGACGACCTAATGGTTCAGTCCGTAAGGCAAGTCTCAACACATTTCCGAGGTTTAAAATGATATCACATGGGGCCGGGTCTCTAACTCTGGCTGTGGTTAAAGCACTGTGCAAAGAGTGACAGATCTCACATGCCAACTGTGGTCCAGATCTTGGCCCCAGCAACATGTGCAGGTGTGCCCCAGATCCTGATGGGACGGAGAAATGGGGACAAAGGATCACAGCATGCCCATGTCCCATTGGGGGTGCCTTCTCTCTTCTGAGAAGTGCACGTGTCCCCTGGTATTTAAAAAGAAAAATAAACATAAAAGTTGTACTTTTTAAAAGCAAACAAACACGTAAGTAAATAAAATGATATAGTGTGTCAATCATAAACAAAATTTAGCAGGTGAAATTTGTTCCAGGATGTCAAAGCTGTTTAACAGCAGAAAATCCTCGGGCCTGCAGGTGGTCTGGAAGTTAAGGCACTGGACTGATGGTGGCTCAAGTCCCTGACCTGGCAGCTTGCTTTCTCACTTCCTTCTCTGTCTCTCTCTGGTGAGCATATGTGTCTTATAGCAAATTTTAAAAAATAATAATAAATTAAATTAAAAAAATAGAAAATCAGTAAATCCAGATGGTGACAGAATGGTAATGCAACTGGACCCACATGGGAAGGTCACAAGTTCATGTCCCTGGGCCTCTGTATATGCCAGATGTTGTGGTAGGCAGCCCGGTGTGGGGTACTGAGGCTGAAGTGGGGTGTGAAGGCTTCTGTGTGGGAGGCAGCCTCTCAGCGGGCAGAGGCTCAGAGCCAGGGCAGAGATGCAGCATTCCTGTCCAGGAACAGTCCTGCATGGTGTACTAGCATGCGGGTTCCCTGGCGGGATGGGTGGGCATCCACACGTAACGGGGGCAGCCCAGTGTTGCATGCCAGTGCCTGAGCTGGGAGGGACAGGCCCTCCTGGGGAGTAAGAGCCTGAGCCAAGAGTGAGGGTGGCCAGCACAGAGGGCCAGGGCTGAGTGCAGTAAGGAGGAAGTTTCTGGAATTTCCTAAGAAGATGCCAGAGCGGAACCAGGGGAGAGTGTCGGTCAGAGAGCCTGGGAAGGAGGGGCAGCCTGGGGACGACAATGAATATGGAGACTGGACACAGTCAACATGTTGGTCACATACGCAAGTATTATCCAGTAATGCTGCCGGGAAAGGAGCCTCACACACGAGGGGGAAACTAAACGCTATGGTACTGGACTGGAATTGGAGCGCTGGTGTAGACTCATGGTTTTCTTTATTCCTTCCTCTTTTTTCTCTCCCCCCACCCCGCCTCACCAGAGGGTGCATGCACTCTCCAGAGAGAGACAGGGGAAAAGAGGGAGGGAGAGAAAGCACCCCCGATGGGGTTGGTCACCTCACAATTCCTTCTCTATTTCTCCCTCCTATTGGAATTTTGTGCACATATGCACATGTGCCTGGTGTGTTTTTCAAGCTGCCAGAGCTGGGATTCAAACCACAATCAGTCATGTGGGATGTGGGTGCCTTCAACCGTGAGGCTGCAGGGCTGGCCCAACTCCCAGTTTTCAAAACCTGTAGCGAAGTATAGAACTAAACCTAGATGTACACTCTGTGTGTGTGAGTCTGTAGCTGCCCTAGTCCTGTCCTGGGAGCGGTTCTGGAGGCAGTGATGTTCCAGTGACGTGCCCAGCCTCGGCTTCTACGGACCGTCACCTACTGAAAAAGACGGGCTCCTTGGGGCAAATGGCTTATTCCAGGGCAGGGCAGGGCAGAAAAAGCACAGGCTCTTCCAGATATTCTTTTCCTAGAAAGCACAGGCCGATTCTATGAATAATAGGGACATGTCAAAAGAACACAGAAACCTGCTTACAGGGCCAAGTTGGGGACAATCTGAGTATCCAAATAAATGCTAGATTATGATCCACTGAAAAATATGAATATAAGGAAGCCACCAGTCCACGTAGATATAAATTAATAAGTGAACGAATTAAAAGTTTGGGAAGCAAGGAAAGAGTGACCTAATCTCAGAGTACCACCCATGAACGTATCAATTATAAAGGAAAGAGAGTGACTTTATAGGAGAAGCCTTGCAGACCCCTCCTTATTCAAGTGGTTACAGTGGACCTCCTCAGGAAGGGCACAGATTAAAGTCAGGTGCCTTTAGGCCAGCATTTGGGGTGGTGCTTAAAGTGCTGGACTCCTACATGTCTGACCATGGTTCGAATCCAAGACCTGTTGGTTTAAAAATCACACCGGGCATGTGTGCGTGTGCCCCAAACCCCAAGAGCATGGAGGAGAAGGGATTGCAATGTGGCCCTTGCCCCTGGGTGGTGATTTCTCACTTTTCTTTTCTCTCTGTTTCTTTCTCCAGCAAGCATAGCAAAAATACATTAAAAAAACAAACAAAAACAAAACAAAACAAAAAAACCCAGTCATGCCTTCCATGGTAATCTGGCCAAAAACTCATCAAACTGTACACTTAAAATCTAGGCATATTATTTTTATAAAATATACCTTGATTTATTTTATTTTGTGGTTAGGTGTAATAGAACACAATCTTTGTTTATTTTTTTAAAATTATTTATTTAATTTTATTTGTTATTATTATTTATTAATTTGACTAAGAGACAGAGAGAGAGAGAGAGAGAAGTGAAAAGGCAAGCTGCAGGGACCAGCAGTTAGCGTAATGGCTATGTCGCTGGACTCCCACGTAGTCGACCGCGGTTCGAGTCCTTGAACTGCGGTCAGCCATGTGGGAGTCCAGCGCCTTAACCACCATACCACTTGCTGGCCCCACAATCTTCACTTGTAAAGATGCATGTTCAAGTGTTTAGGGGTGGAGTATCATGATGTCAACAATTTACTTTCAAATTCTCAGCAAAAAATGTTTGTTTTACACAGATGATTTAAAAAGTGTGTGGAGGGGCCAGCAGGTGTGGTGGCTAAAGTGCTGGACTCCCACATGGCTGGCTGACTGCAGTTTGAGTCTGGGACCGCAGGCTTGAAAGTCATACTAGGTGCTGGGATCAGCAGTTAGCGTAATGGCTAATGCACTGGGCTTCCA
>NW_006159876.1:96074-112200 GCF_000334495.1 Tupaia belangeri chinensis | reverse complement strand
TGTGTGCCCAAGATCCCAAGAGGAGAATGGAGGAGAAGGGATTACGGTGTGGCCATCTTCCCTGAGGGTGATTTCTCGCTTTCTGTCTCTCTGTCGCTCTCTTTCTGGTGAGCGTGTGTGCCCTATAACAAAAACAAAAACAAAAAATATATAAATAAAAGAAAAAAGAAAAAAAGAAAGTCATTCTGGGTGTGTGCACGGGCCCAAAATCCTGAAAAGAAAATGGAAGAGAAGGGACTGCCGAGTGGGCGTCCTAGCTGGGGAAGGTGTCTTACTTTTCCTCTGTGTCTCTCTCCGGCGAGCTCACGTGCCAGAGTGACCTCCAGCACCTGGGTGCATTGCGGCCCTTTCCCCGTGGGTGCCTGTCCAGGTGGGGCGGAGAGGGACCTCGGCCACTGCCTCCAAGGTGGGGAGTTGCCGGTGGGGCAGGGACGGGGAGGAGATGAAGGGGAGGGCCACAGGAGCTGTGGCCCAGGCTTCACGGTACAGTTTGGGTCCTCTCGAGCTTCACCATTATACCTCAATTTAAAAGGCTAAAATTTTGGGGACCAGTGAGTGGTATAATGACTGCGTCGCTGGACTCTCATGTAGTCAACCACGGATCAAGTCCCCAACCCGTCACCTTCAGATTCACACCTGCCAAGTGCCTGTGTGTGGGTGTCCAGGATCCTGAGAGAACAGAGGAGAGGGGATTGCGGCGTGGCCATCCTGGGGGAGCGATTTCTCACTTTCTGTCTCTACTCTCCAGCGAACACACACACCCTATAACAGAAACCTCTCTAAAAAAAAGCCACAATTTTGGGCCAGCCTATGGCGTGGTGGTTAAGGTGGCTGGATGCCACATGGCTCACACTGTTGTCTGCATTCAGGACCTGGCAGACTCCATGGTTCAAGTTCTGGCCCTGGTGGTTGAGAAATATGCTGGGCACATGTGTGTGCATGCCCCCAAAAAGGGAGAGATAGAGGAAGAGGGAGAAGGAACAGTGGCATGGCCATCCTGGGGTGGGGGTCGGTGTGATTTTTCACTTTTTTCTCTGTCTCTGTCTCTCTCCACTAGCACACATGCCCTATAATAAAGCTGAAAACAGAAAAGAAAAAGGACACACTGAGGATCTAAAAATAGAATTATATAAAGGTAGAATTTGTCCAAAGGGTGCATGAACAACTAGTTATCTGGGGGGAAACTGAATACGTACTCTAAAAAAAGTTTAGGTACATCAGAAAGTTAATATATAAATTCAAGCCATAAATTTTAAATCAAGTCATGAATAATAGTAAACAGATTAACATTTATCTGATTTCTGAATGGCAAAAAAAACTTTCAAAGACTAAAAACTGTGGGAGCTACTCTAAAGGAATAGAGAGGTGTTTGCTCCCTGAGAATGTTAAAATACACAATAGGGACCAGCAGTTAGCTACTTCGCCGGACTCCCATGTAGTCGACCATGGTTTGAGTCCTGGATCCAGTGGCTTAAACTCACGCCGGGCGTGTGTGTGCGTGCGTGCCCAAGACCCCAAGAGGAGAATGGAGGAGAAGGGATTGCGGCATGACCATCCACCTGGGGGGTAATTTCTTGCTTTCTGTCGCTCTGTCTCTCTCTCTCTTTCTGGCGAGTGCACACGCCTTATAGCAAAACCTTTCCAAAAAAAAAAGAAAAGAAAAAGAAAAAAAAAAACCCCAATAGAATATAAATAGCATGAAATGCAACAAGAAATTGGGGAAAACTTTTAAAAAACATAACATTTGACAGGTTTGTAGGCAAAGGATGTGAGTTTTATAAAGGAAGAGGGGATGAAAGGGTGGAAGGAGGGAGTGAGGGAAGGATGAAAGAAAACAGGGAAGGAGGGAGAGAGGAAAAAGAAAAAAGAAAAAAAGGAAAGTAAGGGGGGAGAGGTGGGAAAGGAAAGGAAAGGAGGGGAGAACTCAAAGGCTCATCAACAGGTGAATCCAAAGTATACCTAAACTTTAAGCCGTACTTGTACCTGTGGGATTCCGAACATTACTGGCAGAGGAGAAGCCAAAGTCTCGTTCAGCGCACGCAGGCGTCTAAATGACTACGTTTCTGGAACCGGAATCAGCAGATAATCTTTCATACGTTCTTATTTTTAAAATCAGAAATACCTCTTTTTGGAATTCATCTAAAGGGAATAATTTTTTAAAAGTCTCTTGCAGGATTATTTACAATAGCCCACATTGCATACAAATATTTGAAATGCCAACATTATGGGCTGAATTTATATTCAAGCGTGTTAAGTTAGGGGATGTTCACAGGCTGGGTTATGATTCTCCCATTAAATGGGGTTTACAATGCGCTTTAACAGCACGCTTCTTTTTCTCCTTCCTCCCTCCCTTCGTCCCTCTTCTTCTCCCTCCCTCCCTCCCTCTTTCTTAATGCTCACGACAAATCAAGGATTACAAGGCTGAACTCTTCTTCCCCGCTGGTGAAGGGTCCGCCTTAGACACCGGCGTTCCCCACCCTGCTCCCCGGGTGTTACCCGTGCTGCGCCCGCCCTATTCCTGTGTGTGCCCGGGGTCTCAGGAAAGCCAGCCACTGACTCCGCGTGCCTGCGTGGAGGGTCATCCGTCCACGTCAGGGCTTCCCCGGTTGTCGCGAGCGGGGCCCAGGGCAGCTGCGCAGGGAAAAGTGGCAGCCCGGGGTGGGCCCGAAGCTGGGGGCGCCTGCGAGCTCCCCGAGGCCTGGGGAAGCGGCAGTTGCTCAGCCGCCGGCGATCGGCGCCTCTGCAGAGCGAGCTCCCCGCGCTGTGCCCTGCGAACGCTCTCGCCGGGTCCAGCCTGAAGAGCGGCGTTCTGGGGAACGTAGTTCCTGCGGGTCGGCGCCGGAGGAGGCTAAGACCGCATCCTTGCTCCAGCACCAGCCGGGGCCAGCGCGCGGGCTCAGGCCGATCTGGCAGAGGCGGGCGGGCGGGAATCATCGGAGTACAGCCGAGGCTGTGCTACACATTTGATCATTAAGATAGCTCATTTTTTCACAGGGATGTCATTCCTGGCTTGTTACAAATGTGCAGAGCAAAACAAACAAAAACTGCATCATTCGAACCACGTTATAGGACTCTTGCGAAGTTTAGAAAATGACAGCATTCCCAAACTGTGCACTCCAGGGCCAGTTCCCTGGCCTACTGGCGAAGGGAGCAGGATCCCACGGGCTCATCCGTGTTGGAATTCCCCAGCGGCTTGAAAACACACGAGTGGGGGACCAGCAGATGGCATAATGGCTACATCCCATGTAGTGGATCAAGGTTCAAGTCCTGGACCTAGAAGCTTAAAATTCACACCTGGCAAGTGTGCATGCCAGCCCAAGATCCCAAGAGGAGAATGGAGGAGAAGGGACTGTGACATGGCCATTTCCCCCTCAGGGAGGGGTTCTCACTTTCTGTCTCTCTGGTGATTGCACATGCCCTGTAGCAAAAAATCTCACTTAAAAAAGAAAGAAAAGAAAGCACGCAAGTCACACACATGCGTACCCCAAATCACTACTCAGTGGGGAGACAGATGAGAAGGGAATGCAGCACGCCATACCCCACTGGGGGTGCTTCCCTCTCCCTCTATCGGGAGTAGGCATGTGCCCTCCGACGATAAAAACAAAGGTACAAGTTCCCCCAAAAGTTAGGCAGCGTTACTGTTGCGCCCCAGCAGTTGCACTCCTCAGGGGATGCCAGGAAAACTCAGTGTATATTCACACAGACGCTCACACACCAATGTGCACAGCAGCACTTTTATACGAGCTGAAACACGGAAATGACCCAAACATCCACCAACTCATGCCTACACAGATTGCGGTATAATCTACACAAAGGGAATGAAAATGTTCTAGAATTAGATAGTGACAATGGATATACATCTGAGAAGTACACACTCTGTGAACACAGAGGTTTTTGGAGAGGTTTTTGCGATAGGGCGTGTGCGCTCACCAGAAAGACAGAGAGAGACAGAGAGACAGAAAGCAAGAAATCACCCCCCAGGGGGGATGGCCACGCTGCAATCCCTTCTCCTCCATTCTCCTCTCGGGATCTTGGGCACGCACGCACACACATCCAGCATAAGTTTAAGCCACTGGGTCCGGGACTTGAACCACTATTGACAACATGGGAGTCCAGCAACATAGCCATTATACCAACTACTGGTCCCCTAGAAGCAATTTTTACAATTTTGGTAAAATATGCAGAACATAGGGCCAGGCAGTGGACTGGATCCCCTGTGGCCAACCAGGAAGTTTAAACCCGGGACTCAGTGTCTTGAAAAACACACCAGGGGGGGCTGGCAGGTGGCGTGGTGGTTAAAGGTGCTGGATTCCCACATGGCTGACTGTGGTTCGAGTCCTGAACCTGACAGCTTGCTTTCTCACTTTCTCTCTCTCTCACTCTGTCCCTCTCTGGTCAAATTGAAATAAACAAATGAATAAATAAAGTTAAATCAAATAATTCTTTAAAAAAAAAAAAGAAAGAAAGAAAAACACACCAGGTGTGTGCATGCATGCCCAAAGTCTCCAAAGGAGGGCGAAATGGAGGACAAGGGAGGTGAGCACACACGTCCTATGACATGTCCTATGGCAAAGACAAAGAACGACAAAAGAAAAAAAAAAGAAAAGAAAGAAAAAATATATACAATTCAGGCCAGCTAATGGCATGGGGGTTGGAGCAGCTGGATCCCTCATAGCTGGCTGTACCATTTGGTCCCAGACCCTGCAGCTTGGGAATCATGCTAGGTGTACGTGCATGCATGCTCAAAATCCCAGAGGAGAATAGAGGAGAAGGGACTGCAGTGTGACCATCCCCCGGGGGGTGGTTTCTCACCTTCCCTCTCTCTGACTCTAGTGAGTGCCTGTGGCCTACAGCGTGCTCCAAGGGCGTGCTTTCTTGCTCTCCTCTCTCTCTCTCTCTCTCTCTCTGTCTCTTTCCTGTGAGTATATGTGCCTTCTGGCAAAATTTAAACAATACAGCTACAGTACCATTCTAAGTGTACAGGTCAGTGGCTTTCTGTAAGCAATGGCTCCCCACGCCCTGCTCCCTCTGGCCACCAGCATTCTGCTTTCCTTCTCTGCGTATGAATTTGTGCACTCTAGGTTTCTCACGTACATGGAATCTGGCACGATTTTTCCTTTTGGTGACTGGTTTATTTCCCTTTGCATAATGTCTTCGATGTTCATCCTTGTTGTAGCATGCGTCAGACTTGCCTTCCTTTTCAAGGCTGAGTAATGTTCCACTGTATGGATATACCACATTTTGTTTATCCATTCATCTATCAGTGGATAGTTGGGTTACTTCTACCTTTTGGCTATTATGAATAATGTTGCTATAGACATGGGTGTACAAATATCTATTCAAGGCTCTGCTTTTAATTTAATTTAATTTAATTTTTTTTACGCCAGAGAGGCAGAGGGAGAACAAGAGAAATCACCCCACAAGGGGATGCATCTTGTTGTAATCCTTTTCCCTCCATTTTGTTTCCCATCAGGAGTCTGGGCCTACATGCACATACACCCTGCATGTCTTTCATGCCACCAGGATTGAGACTTGAATCACAATCAGCCATGTGAGATCCAGCTCCCTTAACCTCTGTACGATGGGGCCAGCGCTCTGCTTTTAATCCTTTACGTTTTACACCCAGAAGGGATATTGCTACATCATGCGGTCATTTTATTTTTAGATTTTTGAGGAACCCCCCACTGTTTTCCACAGGGGCTGTATCATTTTACATTTCCACCAACAGTGCACGTGCTTCCAAGTTGCCACAGCCTCACCCACGCATTGTTTTCTGTAGTTTATAATAGCCAACCTAATGGATGTGAAGCGCTATCTCACGTGTTTGACATGTATTTGGAATTGTACATGTAACGTGTGCCCACTGGAAACAGACAGAGAGAAAGAGGGAGAGTGGGAAAGCACCTCTCACGGGGGTGGCCACGCCCAATCCCTTCTCCTCCATTCTCCTCTTGGGATTTTGGGCACGCATGTACTCCCAGAGTGTTTCCCAAGCCGGGTCTGGGGCTCAAACCATGAAGTCAGCCATGTGGGATCCAGCAGCCCCATCCACCAAGCCATGGGCTGCTTTTGAAAGTGTAAGTTTTCTATGTAAATGATATCTCAGTATATTTAACACTGGTGTCTTAAAAAAAAAAAAAAGCAAGCAAGCAGGGCTGGCAGCTGGTGTAGTGGTTAAGGACTCCCATATGGCCCACTGTGTTCAAGTCCTAGCGGCTTGCTTTCTCACTTTCCCTCTTTCTCTCTCTCTCTCTCTGTCTCTCTCTGGTGAGCACACATACCTTATAGCAAATTAAAAATATAATAGTAATAAATGAAATTAAATAAATAATTTTTTTAAAAAAAGAAAGAAGCTGCAACAGCAGCAGCAAGGGGACTGCTACAGATGAGAAGGTACTTTTTTTTGGGGGGGTAAGGTTTTTGCCATAGGGTGCGTGTGCTTGCTGGAGAGAAACAGCGGGAAAATGAGAAATCACACCCTGGGGGAAGGGCATGCAAAGGCGCAAGATTCTCAAGTTGCCAGGTCTGGGACTCACACCGCCGTTGGCCATGTGGGAGTCCAGTTCCTTAACTACTATGCCACCTGTGGGCCGAGGAAACGATGGCAACAGAGCACACCTGTCTAGTCAGGGCTTGCGTTAGATTCTGTGTTACTGCTAAAACGATGCAGACGCGACAACCTACCATGCCTTAGTGGTCATCTGATATACGTACTATTGACATTTTTTAACAAATGGAAATTTTCACGGCTATTCTTTTTTGATTTCCTCCCCTGTAAGAAAAGAAATTATAATCACGTAAATGGCTGGCCCTGAAGCAGATAACACGGCGTGTGCTTCGAGATATTTGTATGATTGGGACCAGCAGATGGCGTAATGGTTATGTTGCTGGACTCCCACATGGCTGACTGAGGTTTGAATCCCAGACCTGGAGGCTTGAAACTCACACGGGGCACGTGTAGATACATGTCCAAAATCGTGAGAGGAGAAGAGATTGTGGTGTGGCCATTCATCCAGAGGAGTAATTTCTCGCTTTCTGTCTCCCTGTCTCTTTGTCTCTCCATGAGTGCACGTGCCCTATAGCAAAAATCTCTCTCTCTCTCTTTTAAAAAGGCATTTGTATGATTTATGACTAAATCACGATTCATCCTGGGAAGAAAATGGAAATGTACGGGACAATTTTTCATTTTATTGGGCATGGGCAACCTTTCTACCTGGTAACGTCATTAACGGCAGATGGGCAGCTGCATAACAGCATTTCTAGACAAGACGCACCTTCTAACATGGTGCCATCCATCAGAAAGATAATGAGCCCCAAATGTGAGCCAATGTAGAATTCTACATTTTCTTGTAGTCTCATAAAAAAAGTAAAAAGAAACAGGTAAAAATAATTTTAATAATGTATTTTATTAACCTAAATGAGCCCAAGCATCATTTCTTTTTCTTTTTTTTCTTTGAGAGGTTTTTGCCTTAGGGTGCATGTGCTCACTGGAGAGAGAAAGAGACAGAGACAATGAGAGGGAAAGTGAGAAATCGCACTCACTGCGACTCCTTCTCCTATATTCTCCTCTCAGGATCTGGGCCATCATGCACGCACATGCGCCTGGCGTGATTTTCAACACACTGGGCCTGGGGTAAAAATCGCGGTCGGCCACGTGGGAGTCCAGGGACATGACTGCTACGCCCTCTGCTGCTCCCAAACGTTATCATTTTAATAAGCAATTCACGTCAAAGTGATTAAAGACACACTTCACGTTATTTTATAATATTAACTCATTGGATTCACTTTCGTCAGCTCTCAGTTTGGACTAAGTACATCTCGAGTATTCAGTAGAAGCTTGTATGTTGGGTAGCACAGGTCTAAAATAAAAATACTGGCCCTACATAGACTTCAATTTTTTTTTTTAATTTTGCTATTGGGTGGGTGCACTCTCTGGAAAGAGACAGAGATAACGTGAGAAATCAGTCCCTGCAGGACTGGCCACACAGCAATCTCTTCTCCAGTCTCCTCTCAGGATTTTGGACATGCGTGCACACATACCCAGCATGTTTTGCAAGCTGCCAGGTACAGAACTCAAGCCACACCGTTAGCTATGTAGGATCCCACCTTAACCGCTATGCCACGTGACTCGTCCCAAATTAGATTTTTTTTTTTTTTTGGAGAGGTTTTTTTTCACCATAGGGCGCGTGCACTTGCCAGAGAGAGACAGAGAGACAGAAAGCGAGAAATCACCCCCCAGGGGGGATGGTCACACCGCAATCCCTTCTCCTCCATTCTCCTCTTGGGATCTTGGGCATGCACGCACACGCGCCCGGCGTGAGTTTTAAGTCACCGGGTCTGGGACGCGAACCGCGGTCGACTACGTGGGAGTCCAGCGACATAGCCATTACGCTAACTGCTGGTTCCCCCAAATTATATTTTTTAAAAGTTTATTGATTTTTTTCTTTCGTGTAGTAGAAACAAAGAGAGGGAAAAAGAGAGCCACCTCCGCCAGGATGTCCATGCTCCAAGCATAGCGGCCTGGATCAAGTGCATGCACACCCGCACCCAGCACGTTTGGGGAAGGTCTAGGATGCAAACCGAGGACCTTTCCCATGTGCTCTAGCTGCAATAAGGCTGTGCTATTGCCTGCCCCCTAGAATTGGATATAAGTGCGGTCAAATCAATATCCAAGATTACTATAAGAGCAAAAACGAAAATATTTATCGTTAAAACTTTTTCATGGATGAAAAACTGTCATTGCAATTCTCTTTCCAATTTCTTCCCAAATGGAAAAAGATACCGTAATCACATAAATGGCTGTCCTTGAAAGCAGAGACTGTAACGCGAGCTTTAGGATATTCGAATGAGGGACCAGCAGGTGGAGTAGTAGGTAAGGCATTAGACTGGGACCACCAGATGGTGTAGTGGTTACATTACTGGACTCTCACATGGCAGATTGCAGTTCAAGTCCTAGACCCGGTGGCTTAAAACTCATGCTGGGTGTGTGTACATGTGTGCTCAAAATCCCAAGAGGAGAATAGAGAAGGGATTGTGGCATGACCATGCTCCCTGGGGGGTGATTTCATGCTTTTTTTCTCTCTGTCTCTCCAGTGAGTGCACACACCCTATAGCAAAAATCCCTTTTTAAAAATATTAAATAAGACAGTGGATTCCCAGATGATCAACTGTGGTTTGAGTCCCAGACCTAGTGGCCTGAAAATCACACCAGGCATGTGTGTGTGCCCAAAATCCTGAGAGGAAAATGGAAGAGAAGGAATTGTGGTGTGGTCGTCCTCCCTCATGAGTGATTTCTCACTTTCTATCTCTGTCTTTCTCTCTCCAGAGAGCACACACGCCCCATGGCAAAAAAAAAAAAAAAAAAAAAAATCTTAAAAAAAAAAAGATATTTGAATGATTTAGCACTAGATCACAAATTCAGCCAGCATCAAATACAAAACTTTCAAAGGAGAACTTTTCCAATATGGACCTTTATTTCCCCAGCCCCCAAAGGCTTTATTGGTACATACACTTTATTATTTATTTATTTATTGGAGAGGCTTTTTGCTATAGGGCACGTGCGCTCACCAGAAAGACAGAGAGAGACAGAGAGAAAGTGAGAAATCACCCCCCAGGGGGATGGCCATGCTGCAATCCCTTCTCCTCCGTTCTCCTCTCAGGATCTTGGGCATGCACGTATACGTGCTCGGTGTGAGTTTAAGCCACCTGGTTCGGGACTCGAACCGCAGTCGGCTACATGGGAGTCCGGCGACAAAGCCATTATGCTAACTGTTGGTCCCGGTACACACTTTAGAAAAGAATAATTGAGCCTATGGCCAGCCCGAGGAATGACGAGCTGTGTCTAGGGATCCGTCAAGTAGAGCCAGGGGCTGCTGTTTTCCCCCCTCATTCGACCCAGTCATGAGCAAAGACTTGTAGGTAGGCAATACCTCAGGCTTCAGCCACAAGCTGATTTGAATCACTGCGTGGATGCAGAAGTCCCACGAATGGTGCCTTGCCTTCGAATCCGCCGTATTGGTCTTCCCAAGCATTGCTCGGCCTGTCTTCACCACATTCAGGCCCTCCCAGACCATGGCCACCACTGGCCCCGAGTTCATGTGCTTGACCAGCCCTGGGAAGTGCGGGCGCACTCCACCAAGGCCCGGCCCACAGGAACTTCCTGGCCCAGAGGCAGAGTCCCTTCTGCTCAAAGCACTTGATGACCTGGCCCACCAGGCCGCACTGCACGCCCTCCGGCTTGATGGCCATGCAGGTGTGTTCCAGGTTGGCGATGGTTCCAGAAGCTGGTGGGACCAGATGACTCCTTCACTGCGGGAGCAGAGCCCAATATGGACTTTTGATTAGCATTTGTTCTGGGACTTTTTTCTTTAAGAATGAAAAAAAAGAAAAAGAAAAACTAAAACTCTGTTCACCTACCAAGCAACTAAAATGTTTTCATTTAGTTAAGAGCATAGATATAACAATGACAAAAAAAAGCCTTCGATTGCACATATATACCTTCAAATCTTAAACACTGAATTAGCTTAGAGCATGGTTGCATGAGGGTCTGGATGCAAGGAACGCGAGCCTGCCGAGTCTTGCCGACCCTTTCTTCAGACCAGCCTTTGTGTTGATCCCTTCAGTGCACACTGCCCAGAGCTTAACCCCCGCTCTTCGCCACCAGCCCCTCGTGGGACAGGAGGTCTCTGCGCTCTCCACTCCTGAAGTTGGCCCAGCTCTGCCGCAAACACTATCAGAGCTGTCCTTCTCCATGTCCCTGCATGTAGTGGAATCACTTATTGAAATAACCTGGGCCTGGAGATTGCTATTTCACACTTAAAAGGAAAAAATAGTTATGAATTCAATCTCTTTACTAGTTACAGGCCCACTTAAATGATCTGTTTCATATGGGATAAGTTTTAGTGGCCCTTCTCATTTTTATTTTATTATTTTAGTTTGCTATAGGACATTTGTGCTTGTTGGAGACAGAAAGAGAGAAATCACCTCCAGGGGGATGGTCAATCCCAGCAATCCCTTCTCCATTCTCTTGGGATCTGGGGCACATGCACATGCGCTGGGCCTGTTTTGAAGCTGCAGAGACCAGGCTGCATAGTTGGCCATGTGGGATCCAGTACCGTAACCTCCACATCACCTGCTGCACTCATAGTACTCCTTTTTATTTTTTTATTATTTTTTTTATTTTTGGAGATGTTTGAGCTATAGGGCACATGCACTCATCAGAAAGACAGAGAGACAGAGACAGAAAGACAGAAAGTGAAAAATCACCCCCCAAGGGGGATGGTCATGCTGCAATCCTTTCTCCATTCTCCTCTCGGGATCTTGGGCACACACACACATGCGCCCGGCGTGAGTTTAAACTACCGGGTCCGGGACTCGAACCTCAGTTGACTACATGGGAGTTCAGCGACACAGCCATTATGCTAACTGCTGGTCCCAGATAGTAGTTCTTTTTTAACGAATGGATTGTTTTACCTAAACTGTATGTGCAGAGTTGCTCATAGTATTCCTTTATTATCCTTTCAACATCTACAGAGTCTATTGTGATATCCTCAGTTTCATTTCTGATATTAGTCATTTGTGTTTTTGCCCTTTTTTTTTGTTTCGTTAGTCTAGTTTCTTAATCTATCGATCTTTTCAAAGGACTGGATTTTATTTCCCTCATTTTCTCTGTTTTTTGCTCTTATTTAATTATCCTTTTCTTCTGTTTATGCTGGATTTTTTTTCTCTTCTTTTTCCACATATTTTAATATGCTCTATTTTCATGTTCAATACAATTAAAACATTTTTATTGATCCCTTTTTTTTTTTTTACCTACAGGTTATTTTAAAGTTAGGTTGTTTAATTTCCAGGTGTTTGGAAATTTTTCTCTGAACTTTCCATGTTTCATTACTAGGTTGATTCCACTGTAGTTATCAAACACACTCTATATGATTTTAGTTTTTAAAAATTGTATTGAGGTTTGTTTTGTGACCTAGCACATAGCCACCAGAGTATTCCATGAGCCCGTTAAAAGAATGAGTATTCTGTTGCGTGGTTAAATGTGACAAAATTATCAATAAGATCCTGCTGATGTTGCTGATTTTCTGTCCAATAATTCTATCAGTTGTGAAGTGTCTTCCACTGTAATGGTAGATTTTTCTCTTTCTCCTTTTAGTGTGATCCATTTTTGCTTCATGTATTTTGAAGTACAGCTGTTTTGTGTACGTTTTGTGCACTCAGGCCAGCCATGATGGTGCAAGAGGCAGAACCCTGCCGTGGGAGGCAGGGATTGCATGGGGGGTCAGGGTCGTTTTCCAGCCCAGCCCAGACAGGCCAGTGTGGCCGTGTGTGTTGTACTTCTAGCTACCTGGGAAGCAGGGGCAGGAGGATCACATCTCAGCTGTCCAAAATACCTATATTTTCTCTGTCTGTCTTTCTCTCTCATCACAAAACCCCACCAGAACAATGATTTCTTGATGAATAGACCTCTTTATTAATGTGATACCCTCTGTTTCTCTGATAAAATTCTTTGCTCTGAATTCTAGTTTATTCAATATTAAATATTGCCAGTCCTGCTTTCTTTTGGTTGCTATTTGTATAATATCATCTCTTCACTTTCTCGCTTTTAACCAGCCTATTAATATATTGTCATTGTTACAGACAGTATATAGTTGGTTTATATTCTTGCTTTTGCTGTTGCTTTCCTTCATTGTTGGGACCAGCTCAGCATGAACTCTAGTATCTCTTTCTCTCTGGTATCTCTTTTACTCTTATTTTATTCTATAGGATCCTTACCTTACTCAATAATATCCGGCCGGCTGCAAGGAGTGTCTACTCGCCTGACTCCCCATGCTCAGGCCCCACATTGGGCGCCACTTTGTCGGGACCAGCTCTGCATGAACACGTTTCTCTGAGTGGGGAAGGCTGAGGATTAGAAATAGACGCAGTAACAAACACAGACACACAAGTATAGAAAAGCGAGGACCAGGTGGGCGCAGCTTCTCTGATGGAAACCTTGTGGCCAGAACCAGTCTCAGGTTCATTTTTTAAAGGGCAGGAAATGGGAGAAGGGGAAAATGGAATGTAAAGAGAAGGGGGAAGAAGGAAGTGGAAAGTAAAGAGAATAGGTGAGGAGGAATTGGAATGCAAAGCCAGTTGTTTTTGGATGTAAGTTGCCTGAAGATGTGAAAATGGCACCATATAGCTTCTCTGATCCCTTTTTGGGAGACAATCTAATACACACATGTGACTTCTTTTAGCCGACTGGGATATTGAGTATCAACAACAGGATGATAACCATTGCCTGCCGGCAGGTATTACTTTCATATGTAGATGCTTCTCAGTAGCCCTGCTAGAGTAGCTTACGGAAGCATGTTTCTGCATGTGTCTACAGGCCACATGTTTTCATCACATGTTTTCATATTGACTGCTCTCCACATTCATCTAGAGTGTGTGCTTGCTGGAGAGGGATAGGTGCAGGGAGAGAGGGAAAGTGAGAAAGCACCCTCCCTGGGCGATGGTCAAACTGCAGTCCCTTCTTCATTCTCCCTTCAGAATGTTGGGCATGCACACACAGGCTCTGGGTGCGTTCTTCAAGCCACTGGGTCAGGACTCCATCCACATAGTCTGCCGTGTGGGATCCAGCCCCCTTAGCGACTATGTTATTGTCTACCCGGTTTATGGTTGTTTGTTGTTTTCTTTCTTTTTTCTTTTCTTTCTTTTTTTTTTAAAGTCTATCTGCCATTCTTTGTCTTTTAGATCATTTACACTTAGTGAGACTATTGCCATTTTATTGTTTGTTTCTTCTGGTTTTGTTTGTTCTTTTCTTTTTCAGTTTTGCTGTCTTCATGTGGATTACTAGGACATATTTTAGAAATCCATTTGACTAATCTATAAAGGTTTTGAAAGTATCTCTTCCATAGATTTTTCAGTGATTGTTCTAGGTATGATATTCTACGTGTGTGTGTATGTGCCCAACATTTCAAAAAGGAGAATGGAGGATAAGGGATTGCAGCATGGCCAGCCCCCAGGGGATGCTTCCTTTCTCACTCTCCCACTCTCTCTCTCTGCTGAACACATGTCCTATAGCAAATTAAAAATAATAATAATAAACAAATCTAAAACTCAATTTATATTCACATTTTCCAGATATACTCATAATGTATTCAAACTAAGATCCAATCAAGGACCAATGTGACATGGTATTGTAGACCACTATTGCTTTTATTTGGGCGAGGGGGGGATTTGGTGAGTACACTTACCAGAGAGGAGAGAGAAAAAAAGCTAGAACTCACCTCCTATGGGGGATGGCCATGCCACAATCCCTTCTCTAGTCTCCTCTTGGGATTTGGGGCATGCACACACACGTGCCCGGTGTGATTTTCAAGCTGCTGGGTCTAGCAGTCCAACTGTGTAGTTGGCCATGCAGAAGCCAGTGTCTTAACCTCGCTTCTACCTGCTGGGTGCCATTACTGTATTTCTAACGGAAACACTTGAGGCCAAGTGAATTATAAAGAAAGATACGTTTAACAACTCACAATTCCGGTGGCTGGAAAGCCCCAGGGCATCCCCAAATGGTGAAAAACCAAACTTAGAGAAGAGCATGGTCTGTACCATATGGCTTTCTCTCTGCTGATCTGGTCTCTGTCTGTTTACATACCCAGCATAACTCAGCCATGGAGCCTCCGCCCTAAGACATTACCACACTCAGAGGCCCACCCTGGGACACCATGAAGGAAGTAACTTTTCACCTAACACCTTTACAATATACTCAGTACCATCAAGTCCCAACACACGAATTTCTGCGGGACACCATCCACTAAGACCAAATTCCAAAACATGAAGCTTCAGGGGACAAATCATGACCCAAATTATCACATAGTTACTTGTCTTTTTTTTTCTTTTTCTTTTTTTGGAGAGGTTTTTAGCTATAGGGCGCATGTGCTCACCAGAAAGACAGAGACAGAGAGACAGAAAGTGAGAAATCACCCCCCAGGGGGGATGGCCATGCCGCAATCATTTCTCCTCCATTCTCCTCTCGGGATCTTGGGCACGTATGCACACACGCCCAGCATGAGTTTAAGCCACCGGGTCCAGGACGCGAACCGCGGTTGACTACATGGGAGTCCATTGACATAGCCATTACGCTAACTGCTGGTCCCATAGTTACATGTCTTAAAGCCCTATGGGGCCAGCCAGTGGTGTAGTGGGTAAGGTAGTTGGGTCCCACATGGCTGACTGTGCAGTTCACGACCTGGACCTGGAGGCTTGAAAAACACACCGGGCACGCGTGTGTCTGTGTGTGTATGTGTTTGCCAAGATCCTGAGAGGAGACTGGAGGAGAATGGATTGTGAGGTGGCCATCCCACCTGAGGGGGCTTTCTCACTTTCCTTCTGTCTCTCTCTCTCTCTCTCATCTCCAGTGAGTGTGCATGTCCTATAGCAAAAGACTAAACCAATAATAAAAAAAAGCTGTACAAGGGCCCAGCAGGTATTGTGGAGGTTAAGGCAACTGGGTCCCACATGGCCTATTTTGCAGATGGAAACCCAGACCCAGCGGCTAAATCGTGCTGGGTATGTGTGCGTGCATGCCCAAAATCCTGACAGGAGGGTGGAAGAGAAATAACTGTGGCATGGCCAGCCCCTGGGGAGTAATTCTCACTTTCCTCCTCTCTCTCGGTCCCTCTCCAGCAAGTGCATGTGCCCTAGAGCACCACTAAAGGGAAAAAAAGCCTTATAAAACGTAGGATAGTTAGGAACCTTCATTTTTCATAAAGGTTCATCATGACTTTTCTTTCTTTCTTATTTAATTTAATTTATTTATTTTTTTAAAGACTAGGCCAGTTAAAAAAAAAAAAAAAAAAAAAAACTAGGGGGGGAAAAGACTAGGCTGGTTAATGAGAGGCTCCTCCGAGTCATGGTGGTGTCACATAACCTCTTCCTCTATTTTCCATATTTCTCATAAAACGGAAATGTGATCCAAATGACTGAAAGTCAGGTTAATTATTTTTGGCAAGAATAAGCAGAGGCTGTTGAAATTATGCTATGTTTAGAGGCACATAATGTCTTGTGTTTTTGTTTTTGTTTTTTTTCTTTCTCTCTCTCTCTCTTTTTTTTTTTTTTTTTAGAGGATTTTTTTTTAGACAAT
>NW_006159876.1:63267-95292 GCF_000334495.1 Tupaia belangeri chinensis | reverse complement strand
ACCACAGTCGACTATATGGGAGTCCAGCGACATAGCCATTACGCCAACTGCTGGTCCTGATGTCTTGTTTTCTTACCATGAGGGATAGGATGGGTCACTGAGCCGGCCACCGGATTCCTCTATGTAAAGTCTATCATTTTCCCCTCGTTCAATCATCAGATAACCTTGGTCGAATACTTGCGAACTATGAACTACGTGAATAGTTCAAAACTTTCCCCTCCACACTTTCATTCAAAGCTTTGGCATCCATGGGTAAGTCTGCCTGGATTAATTATGCTTCCAGTTGTAGTAAAATGATACTTTTCTGGCATTACTTGGACACTCCTTAGTTAGCAAACAACGTGCCCTTTCTGTGTATCAAGAGGCTTTCCTTATCGACCTATCTATTGAGTTGTTGGAAAAGTCATGATGTATTTTTTCATGCAAAAATGCGTCATAACTTTTCTGGCAATCCAATAGCATTGTTTTGAGATAGATGGTTTTAGATTAACAAATAAAACTCTTAGGGTGCCATATATTGAGTTTTAAATTTTATCTTTTTTTCCCCCATAGTGGACATTTGCTAGCTGGAAAGAGATAGACAGAGACAGAGAGACGGAAAGTGAGAAATCACTCTCCCGGGAGATAGCCACCCTACGATCCCTTCTTCTCCATTCTCTTGGGATTTTTGGGCATGCACATACATGCACCCTGTCTGATTTTTTTTCTTTTTTTGGGAGAGATTTTCACTATAGGGCACATGCGCTCGCCAGACAGACAGAGAGAGACATAGAGACAGAAAGTGAGAAATCACCCCCCAGGGGGGATGGTCACGCTGCAATCCCTTCTCCCCCATTCTCCTCTCGGGATCTTGGGCACGCACGCACATGCGCCCGGCTTGAGTTTTAAGCCACCGCGTCCGGGACAAGACCCACGGTCGACTACGTGGGAGTCCAGCGACATAGCCATTACGCTAACTGCTGGTTCCCTACCCTGTGTGATTTTTAAGCCACTGAGCCTGGGATTCAAACTGTAGTCGGCCGTGTGGGAGTCTAGCACCTTAAGCACTATGCCACCTCTTCACCCCAATCTTACCTTTGAAACATAATATACTTTTCTATATATTTATTTTTTGAAAACATTGTTTTGGTAGCATGTGATTTGCCTGTGGTAATGAATGCTATGAGGAGGCCTAGTACAAATGGAAAGGTCTGTATACTGAGTATTAACAAGGTAGTTTCTCCTACTTTCTTGACTGCCGTTCTGATCATTTAAAAGATATTTTGTAAAATGTCAGCCAATTTGGGTTTGTCTGATAAGATCTTATGGTAAAATTCAGGCTATTCATCTAGAATTTCTGAAATTCCTACTTGGTTCTTTTTAAAAAAATTCCCCACTTGGGGGACTGCCTTCAAAGTGTGAGGTAATATGTTGCCCAGGAGAAGCTGGGTCCCACACTGCGACTGCACTTCAGTTCAAGTCTCCAACCCGGTCAGCCTGAAACTTGCTGGGCACAGATCGAAGGGCCCAAGAGCTGAAGGGCTGGGGGTCATGGCATGACAGACTCTGGGAAGGGTCTCTCTCTCTCTCTCTCTCTAGTGCATATGTGCTCTATCATGAGTATAATTATTTTAAAACATTAAAAACAATTTCCTCATTTCTTTATTGAGATTCTCTATTTGTTCATCCAGTTGTCCATCTTTTCCCATAGATTATTTAAGATACTGATACCTGGGGCCAGCTGATGGCATAAAGGTTAAGGCGCTGGATCCCACATGGCTAGGTTCGAGTCCTGAATTCAGTAGTTTGACAAACTAGGCACATGTGTATGAATGTCCAAAACCCCAAGAGGAGAGTGGAGGAGAAGAGACTGCTAGTGGCCATCCCTCCAGGGGATGATTTCTCACTGCCCCCCTTCTTTCTCTGATGAGTGCAGAAAAACTAAAATAAAAATAAAAATAAGAGGGACCAGCAGATGGTATAATGGTTATGTTGCTGGAGTCTCACATAGTCGACCGTGGTTTGAGTCCTGGTTAGTAGCTTAAAATTCATGCCAGAGGGTTGTGCGTGTGTACCCAAGATCCCAAGAGGAGAATGGAGGAGCATCACTTGAGGCATGGCCATGTCCCTGAGGGGGTGATTTCTCACTTTGTGCCTCTCTGTCTCTTGCGCAAGCACATGCGCCCTATAGCAAAACTCTCTCTCCAAAAAAACCCCAAAAAACAAAACAAAAAAACAAAAAAAAACCCAACACCAAAAAACAACAACAACAAAAAAAACAGATATTATTTTTTAAGCTGTGTTTTTTAACCCTTTTCAGCGAATTCTAAAATCCAAGTCATTTGTGGGTCTGTTCCTACTGACCTCTTGATTGAGAGTCACATTGTTTTCTATTTTCTTTCACATCTCATAATTTAAAAAAAATTGTATACTGGTTTCTGTGTATACTGCTAATGAATTGTAGGCACTCTGGGCTATATTTTCTTTGAAGAGTCTTGCATTTGGTTATGACTGCAGCTAAGTTACTGGCAGATCAGCTTCATCTGTGGGACTCAGTTTGGGCTTTGTTAGAGCAGATATATTTATCGGTCGTTGGCTCTAGAATGTGATCTTTACCATGAAAATACCTTTTGGTATTTTCAACGGAAGACCAATGTATTTGCCAAATTCTGTCATTTAGGTTGGATTTAAATACCAAGTTTAATTTCCTGATTTCTAGACAGCTGCTCAAACCTTGTTACATTTTCTTTAGCCTCTTTGTGTTTGCTGGATTCCTTGGAGTCTCAGGCATGTGCGACTTGGGAATCACTTCATGACTCGAGAGAGATTTATATGAACACTTCGGACCTCTCTCCTCTGCGGCTTCCCTCTTCCTGGATTCAATTTCCGGTGCCTCTGAATCATTTCCCAAATTCCAACTTCTATTTTATCATCCTAGTAAAGGCCACTCTGCTTTTGCTTGATTTCTCCAGGCACTGCAGTGAACTGGGAAGTGCTCTAGAAAAATGATCTTATTTTTAGAAACATTTATAAAGAATAAGGTTTAAGATCAGCTGGTGGCACGTTGGTTAAGGCATCCGGCTCCCACATGGTTGACTGTGTGATTCGATTCCTGGACCTGGTGACTTGAAAAATATGCTAGGGACATGTGCGTATATGCTCAAAATCCCAAAAGGAAAAATGGGGAAGGTTTTGCAGCATGACTATTCCCCATGGGTGGTCTTGCTCTCTGTCTCTGGTAAGCACACATGTCCTCTAGCAAGTTGAAGAAGAAGGAGGAGGAGGAGGAGGAGGAGAAGGAGAAAGTTTTATTTAGCTCACAACTTTGGAGGTCCAAGGTGAAGGGGATACATCTGGTATAGATTTTTTGTTGATGGGGATTCCCTGTGAAGTCCTGAGGTGACACAGTGAGAAGAGCTTGTGTCTGAGTCCATGTTTCTGATCTGGTCTTACTCCTTCTCCTAATAAACCCATCAGTATTCAATCAGGAGGGCTACTCTGATTTCCTCATCTAATCCTAATCACCTCCCTAAGGCTCTATCTGATAATCCCATAGTCAGATTAAGTTTCTACCCTCTTAATACTGTCACAACTAAATCTCAACAGGTAATTTTGGAAAGACACATTCAAAACAGTGTTCTACTCCTGAATCCCAAAATTTACTTACATAAATACTTCTATTTATCCCAATGATATCAAGTCAACTCATTCTACTTTCAACTAAAAGGGCCAAAGTCCAGTTTGAGCCTGTGAAATCAAAACGAATTTGCATGCTTCCAAAATGCAACAGTGGGTCAGACATAGGACAGATATTCCCATTCCATAAAAAGAAAGGAGTGTCAGTCAGGTCCAAGAAAGTCCAAAACTCAAGAAAGTAAACATCAAACCTTTAAGTTTGGGAATAATCTTTTAATCTTTGTGCCGCATTCCAGACATGTAGATTCAAGAGTTGGGTCCCAAAGTTCCATGCCTTAGCTAGACTCTCAGTTTGGAGTCTTGTGTGTGCCTTCTTCCAGGCTGGCATTGTATGCTAGTAGCTCTATAGTTCTGTAGTTTTTCTTTTTTTTTTTTTTTTCCTGTTTGTTTGTTTTGTTGTTGTTGTTTGTTTATCCATTTGTTTGTTTTCCTATAAAGCATGTGTGCTTGCTGGGAAGAGAGAGCAAGAGAGAGAAAATGAGAAATCACTTCTCAGGGAGCTATGGCCATGCCACAATCTTTTCTCCTTTCAAGATTTTGGGCATGCATGCATACACGCCCAGCATGTTTTTCACGCAACTGGGTCTGGGTCTCAAACTGTGTAGTCAGCCATGTGGGATCCAGTTACCTTAACCTCCATGCCACTTGCTGGCCCAGTTCTGGGTCTTTAAGGTGGCCCCATGCCTGTGGTTCTCTAGGCATTTCCATGAGACGGACTCTCTGTGGCTGCTCCAACTGCACATTTCTGCTTGCTTTTACCTTCTTGGGGCTCTCCATAATGACTTTGTCTCTGTGACATGTGTCTGCCAATGCCTTCAAGCAGTCCAAGATTTTTCTGAAATTTAGGAGAAGGCCTCTCTGTTTCCTGGTATCTTGCATTCTGCATGCCTGCAGAATTACATCACCAGGTTTGCCACTTGCATGTACCGTAGTGACAGAGTGGCAGTCATAATTGGGGATTGAGCTGCATCTGAAACTACTTGAACCACAGTTGAGACTAATGAGTACTGCACTGGAATACAGGAAGCAGAGTCCAGAGAAAGTGTAGAATAGCAAGCCTGCCCTGAGCCAATTTCCTGAACCCATTCCATTCTGCTTTTCTAGGCTTCAGGACTGTGCTGGGAGGAGCATCCTTGATGATCTCTGAAATGCCCTTGGGACCTTTTAACCATTGTCTTAATTAACAGCACCTGGCTCCTTTTTATTCATGGTAATCTCTTTAACAAGCTTTCACTTGCCACATGCTCTTCTGAACACACCTTTTCACTCTTTACATGGTCAGGGTATGAATTTTCCAAAACTTTGCACTCTGCTTCTTTTTAAATGATCAATTCTGTCTTTTTTTTTTTTTTTTTTTTTGAGAGATTTTCACTGTAGGGCGCGTGCGCTCGCCAGACAAACAGAGAGAGACATAGAGACAGAAAGCGAGAAATCACCCCCCCAGGGGGGATGGTCACGCCGCAATCCCCTCTCCTCCATTCTCCTCTTGGGATCTTGGGCACGCACGCACATGCGCCCGGCGTGAGTTTTAAGTCACCGGGTCCGGGACACGAACCGCGGTCGACTACGTGGGAGTCCAGCGACATAGCCATTACGCTAACTGCTGGTTCCCATTAATTCTGTCTTTAAGTTATCCCTTTGCTTTCTCATTTTCTGAAGCTGTTAAAAATAGCCATGCAGGAACCAGCAGATGGAGTAATGGTTATGTCACTGGACTCCCACATAGTCAACAGCAGTTCAAGTCCCGGACCTGGCAACTTAAAACTCACACTGGGCCCGTGTGCATGCATGCTCTAGATCCTAAAGGGGAATGATGGAGAAGGGATTGTGGCATGGCCATCCCCCCAGGGGGTGCTTTCTCACTTTCTGTTTCTCCATCTCTCTCTGTTTCTCCAGCAAGCGCATATACCCTACAGCAAAAATCTACCCCCTCAAAAAAAATAAAAATAAAAAAAGCCATGCAACTCCTATATCTTGCTTAGAAATTGTTTTCACCAAATAGCCATCACTCTTAAATTCAACATTCCACAAATCGTAGGGCATGTATACAATCCGGTCAAACTTTTGTTTGTTTGTTCGGTTTGGTTTTTGCAACAGTGTAACAAGGATGACCTGGAAAGCTGACTTGATGTGGACCACACCCAGTGAGTTTCTTAGAAGTGGTCTTGACTGTGTCTCCCTGCTTTTGGTCGCCCTCCAGTGCCTTCTCGCAGTTTCTCCTTACTTTTTGCTTCAGAATTTATCATTGTTATTGATAGGAGAGTTGGTGTAATACAGGCTACTCCTCTATTACAAGACCTGCAACTGAGTAAGTGTGTTTTGATTTAAGATAGAGCTAAGTATAAAGATGAAGTAAATGAAATAAACAGTATTAATATCTATATGTTAATGAATTTGCTGGTGTTTGGTACTTTAGGTATTTGTAATGTTTAATAGGATCTAGTGTGCTAAATTTGCAATTCTAACTAATATTGTGTAAGTAATTGTTATAAATTTGTTATTTAATGTTTAAATCATACTTATTTTATAAACAGTAGAAGAACAATTAAAGGCACATAAGACTCATATTTATGTTGAACTTATTAAATTTACTAGTATTATTTAAATATTCTAGAAGGATCTCTTTGTTAATGAGAATTGAAATTCATAAAAAAGAAATTTTGACTGTATTAAATTTCAAAATTCAATTAGAAATAATTAAAGTATTTAATTAAAATTTTAAATGGGACCAAAATTAATCTAAGCTCCTTATAAATTATCAAAATTCTCTAGATTTATAAGAAGAATGAGAGAATTATTAATATTTTAAATTGAACTACATTTTGCATTTGTAACTTTAATAAATTAGAAAATTAATTTAAACCAACATTCTAAATGAGTATTTATTGACATAGATGAAGTTCACCAGCTTAAATTCTATAAAACTTGGTTAAAATTGCTCCAGATCACAATTTGCTTAACATTTGTCATCCTCAATTTTTTTTTTTTTTGGAGAGACTTTCACTGTAGGGCGCGTGCGCTCGCCAGACAGACAGAGAGAGACATAGAGACAGAAAGCGAGAAATCACCCCCCAGGGGGGATGGTCACGCCGCAATCCCTTCTCCTCCATTCTCCTCTCGGGATCTTGGGCACGCACGCACACGCGCCCGGCATGAGTTTTTAAGCCACCGGGTCCGGGACACGAACCGCGGTCGACTACGTGAGAGTCCAGCGACATAGCCATTACGCTAACTGCTGGTTCCCTCATCCTCAATTTTTTAACTTATAAAATGGGAATAGAGATAACCCTGGAAAGTATATATTTCAATAATTAATAACTCTAGTAATGACTGATGATGGTATACTTTTTTTTCTTTTTTGGAGAGGTTTTTGCTATAGGGCACATACACTTGCCAGAAAGACAGAGACAGAAAGTGAGAAATCACCCCCCAGGGGGGATGGCCACACCGCAATCCCTTTTCCTCCATTCTCCTCTCGGGATCTTGGGCACGCATGCACACACACCGGCATGAGTTTAAGCCACTGGGTCTGGGACGTAAACCGCGGTCGACTACGTGGGAGTCCAGCGACATAGCCATTACACCAACTGCTGGTCTCGATGATGGTATACTTTTAAGGTGGAATAAAAATAAGATACACAGCATGATTTCTTTTTCTTTTTCTTTTTTTTAAAGATATGCAAACATAGGTATAAAAACTGTGCAGGAGGCTATATAAGTGACTTTAATTTTCCACTTTACTTCATGCATGCACATGCACTCGGCATGATTTTCAAGCCTCTGGGTCTGGGATTTGAACTGTGCAGTTGACTATGGGGAACCCTATGCCTTAATCTCCACACCACTTGCTGGCTCTGTTCATGCTCTTGTAGCAAAAGCAAGGCATTTTAAGGAGGCTGGATGGTTGTGCAGAGATAAAATGCCATGCTCTATGAGTCTGGCCCACACGGGAAGGCTCTGTGTTCACAGCTGAAGACCTCCCTGACTCCGCTGGACGTCATCCAGGGCTGGCTGAAGCAAGGAAGTAGGCGGATCATGTCACCTGGGCTCTGTTAGGGGTTCTATTTCTGTCTCTCTTTTACTCATGAAAAAAATTAATGAAACAAATTCAAAACACATACACATACAAAACAAAAACAAAAACAAAAAGACAATGCACTTTGAACCTTAAAAAGTTTCTTTCCTGGGGCAGCAGGTGACATAGTGGTTAAGGCACTGGACTCCCATGTGGTCAACTGCAGTTCAAGTCCCAGACCCTGCAGTTTGAAAATCACATCAGGCACGTGTGCATGCATGCCTAAAATCCATACAGGAGAATGAAGGTGAAAAGATTGCAGTGTGCCCATACTTCCTGGGGCGTGATGTCTCCCTTTCTGTCTCTCTGGTGAGTGCATGCACCCTATAGCAAAAATCTGTAAAAAAAATAATAAATTTTCTTTCCCACTGAACAGAGAGGCAAATCATTCATACAGGAAAATACTAAATAATATACATAGATATTGCCACCCTTTAAGTATGGGCTGTACTTAGTCTCTCACTTTCAGAGTAGAATGTAGAAATAGAAGAATCATAGTATAAAACCTGGAAGACATTCCCTTATTCTTGTGAAGAGTGTTAACATCATCAGCAATTCATGAAGATGCCATGTGTCCCAACATGATTCGAGGAGAAGGGCACTTCGCCTCTGTGGTATTCTTCTCAAAAATCCGTATGAGAAAACATCTGATGAACCCAAAGTAAAGGACATTTGTGATGGCCACGCCGCAATCCCTTCTCCTCCATTCTCCTCTCGGGATCTTGGGCACGCACGCACACGCGCCCGGTGTGAGTTTTAAGCCACCGGGTCCGGGACATGAACCGTGGTCGACTACGTGGGAGTCCAGTGACATAGCCATTACGCTGACTGCTGGTTCCCATGTATTTTAATTTTGACAAACGTACCATGGTACTTTAAAATGATAATACTTGGCAAAACTGAAACCAAGAAAAGAGCTGCCTGTACCAGACTTGCCACTTTTCTCTAAGTCTAAAATTATTCCAAAATGAAAAGTTTACTTTGAAAATATTACTACACCCTATTTCCTGCCCTCTGCAACGATCTAAAAGTCAAACATCTCTCTCTGGATACAAAGAGAATCTAGTTAGTTACTCTGACTGGTACTGAGCGATTTAAGCAATGTAATTTATTTTCTATCGATTACATGGTCTGTGCAAGAGAATGCCAGTTGCCCGCCTCCACCCATTCTTCACTGCAGGACCCACAGTGGCACCGGCTGAATGACTGCGGTGACCTGCCTCTCTTGCAGCCCGAGTCCGACCAGGCTCCTGTCAATGCAGGGGAAACACGAGTGGCTGACATTTCCAAGAAACTTCCTTCAAAGGCATGGGAATGGCTTCTCCCCTTACTCTTTGGCTTGGTGTGAGGATGGGAAGGCCCTGTGGTGGGGCTGAGACTGAATGAGCAGCGAGAGAGTGCACCCTTAGATCTTTGATGAAGTCTTGGAGGTCTCACTCCTAATCATGATTGATACATCCATTTAAAAAAAAATTGCGAGGTTCAGGGTCAGCTCTGTGGTGCAGCATTCTTTTTCTATTCATATTGTTATTTTATTCATATTATTATTATTTGCCATAGGGCATGTGTGCTTGCTGGAGAGAGAGACAGACAGACAGACAGAGACAGTAAAAGGGAAAGTGGGAAATCACCTCACAAGGGGGATGGTCACGCTGCAGTCCATTCTCCTCTCAGGATTTTGGGCAGACACACATGTGTGCCTGGCATGTTTCAAACCGCCAGGTCTGGGACTCGAACCACGATCAGCCATGTGGCAGTCCAGCACCCTAACCACCATGCCACATGTTGGCCCTCTAGTCATATTCTTATTCTACCACTAATTCTATGTTACCTTGGCCCTCAGTCAGCTCCTTGACTCTTGGGATGATTTGTGTGGTAAAAATATCTTTGTATATGAACGGTCCTGAATTTTTGATGTTCCTTGGCTTTACTGGGTTACTTTAATCGTTAATTTGCATATATATGCATATATTTCTTTTCTTATTTTTAAAAACAATTTATTTGGGCCAGCAAGTGGCATGGTTGTTAGGATGCTGGACACCCGCATGGCCAACCATATTTCCAGTCTTGGACCTGGTGGTTTGTTTTTACACTTTCCCTCTTTCTCTGGTCAAATGAAAGAATAACAATGATAAATAAAATAAAATTAATAATAGTTAAAGAATTTTAAATTTAATTTTATTTATCATTTAAAAAAATTTGTTATAGGGCACATGCACTCGTCAGAGAGAGAGAGAGAGAGAGAGAGAGAGAGAGAGAGAGAGAGAGAGAGAGAGAGAGAGAGAGAGAGAAGAAGTAAGCTGCCAGGTCTGGGAATTGAACTATGGTTGGCCATGTGGGAATCCAGTGCCTTAACCACCATGTCACCTGCTGACCCCTATATGCATATATTTCAAATAAATAAATAAATGAGTTTCCTAGAGAGTGTGTTTACTCGCCAGAGAGAGAGAGAGAGACAGAGAGGGAGAAAACACTCCCCGGTGGGGTGAGGTCGTACCACAACCGCTTCCTCCCCATTTCTCACACAGTTGGAATCTTGAGCATGCATGTGTACGTGCCCAATGTGTTTTGCAGCCACTATGTCCAGGATTTGAGCCATGGTTGGCCATGTGGGATCTGGATCCCTTAACCACTAGGTTACAGGCCTGGCCCTTTAATTGACTTTTAATATTAGACAGGCACTTGGTATCTTTTGAGCATTTTGCTATTCTAACTGGCATCCTGTGGGCTTCCTCTTTTCTAGATATGGTAGTCCTCTCTGGACCAAATGTGTAGCAGGAGCAATATAATCTCTAGATAACTGGTACCAACCAACGCAGACTTGAATTGTCTTCTCGGCCTACCAATTCAGTGACAGGAAGAATCCTAAGTGGTTAGGTGGAAGACTTACCTTCAAGTTTGATGAAATCTTTTTTTTAGAGGTTTTCGCTATAGGGCGTGTGCTCTCACCAGAGAGACAGAGAGAGACAGAAAGTGAGAAATCACCCCCCGGGGGGATGGCCACGCCACAATCCCTTCTCCTCCATTCTCCTCTCGGGATCTTGGGCACGCACGCACATGCGCCCAGTGTGAGTTTAAGCCCCCGGGTCCAGGACTTGAACCACGGTCGACTACATGGGAGTTCAGCGACATAGCCATTATGCTAACTGCTGGCCCCAAGTTTGGTGAAATCTTTTTTTTTTTTTTTTTGAGAGGTTTTTGCTATAGGGCGCATGTGCTCGCCAGACAGACAGAGAGAGACAGAAAGTGAGAAATCACCCCCCGGGGGGATGGCCACGCCACAATCCCTTCTCCTCCATTCTCCTCTCGGGATCTTGGGCACGCACGCACACGTGCCCGGCGTGAGTTTAAGCCACTGGGTCTGGGATGCGAACTGAGGTCGACTATGTGGGAGTCCAGCGACATAGCCATTACGCTAACTGCTGGTCCCGTGAAATCTTTATTGTATTGCTGTCACCACTGTCCTTCAGGGGCCTGGCTGATGGGGGTGGTAATTCAGCAATACCCACTTCTGACTAGACCCGGCACGTCACATACAGCGCCATAACTGTCTTGCAGCTGGGCAATGGGAGGGCCTCGGAAGGGCCCTTGCTGCCCCGAGGAAGGCCCAGCACTGCAGGAGAAGGCAGACGTAACTTGCATGTGCCTTCTAGACCACCTGAACCTAATCTCATAGATGCTGCTTCTTGATAAGATGGCGTTTCTGCAGACACCAAATCCCCTGGTGTAGTGGATCAGAGAACATTCAAATGACAATGGGAAACTCGGGCCACATTGTCACTCGGCATCCCGCGATAGAGTAGATGCCGGGGTGCTCTGCTCCTGTCTCTAGTCAAAGACTGAGTCTCTCATGACCTCAGCTGCTGCACAGCTGAGGCTCCTCTGGAAATGTCTCAAAGCCTATGGGAGCAGTTTTGCCCAAGGTTATGTTCCCACCCTGGGGAAATCCGCATGCAATGCATGGTTGATGTGGCAATACCGGCTCCCTTTCCTTTCCACGGCAGGACAGCTCTGCAGGGACACCCCCAACTCCGGGTTCCTGCATGAAGGTGGAGGCCACTGCTGCAGCGACACAGTTCAACCTCTCTGCCCACTCCTGTCTCCCTTACTCTCTTCAGGCAGTTGCTTCCAAATTCCTCCTGGGCACCAAACCTCATCCCAGATTTGGCTTCCTGGGGAACCTGCCAAATAGCCAAGAGCTCCGATCCTACAAAGTCCTTGAGGTGAGCCAGTCATCTCCTGAAAGGGAGAGTTGTCAGCTCAGGAAACTGGAGACGTGCTTCAGCTCTCCAGGATGAAGCTGTAGTTCTTTTACCAGGACTTCCTGCTCCACACCTTATCCACCACACCCCTGGGTCTGCTGGAGCCTCCTGAGCCCCAGCCAGGTGGCCAGTACTCCCGCCTGGACCACTGTAGAGCTTGCCCTTTCTTTGGGCACTTAAAACTCAGTTTTTGTTTTTGAGAGATTTTTGCCATAGGACACGTGCACTCGCCAGAGAGAGAGAGAGAGAGAGAGAGAAACAGAGAGACAGAAAGTGAAGAATCACTTCCAGGGAGACAGCCACACCACAATCCCTTCTCCTCCAGTCCCCTCTAGGGATTTTGGGCACGAATGCACATACACCTGGCTTGAGTTTCCAGCCGCTGGGTCTGGGCCTCAAACTGCCGTCGACCATGTGGGAGTCCATTACCTGCTGCTGGTTCCCAAAACTCAGTTTTACAGGTTACTTGGTAGATGAGTTGCAGCATCACCCTCAATATGCAGCCTCTGAAAATCTAAAGAGGAGGAATGGTAAAGGCAGCTCAATAAAACGGAGCAGCTTTACAGACTCTGACTGACGTCTGCTGTACGTGCGTCACCCTGAGACGCAGACAGAGCGAGATGTGGGTCGGCCCTTTGAAGAATTTGCCTAGTCCGTGATATAGTGGCATGAATCGTGGCCATCAGTGCTAGTGACATGTAACATTAAGGATGGAGACATGGAGAGTGATCACCCTGCCTCGCCAGGGGTGGGTGATATCTGCTATATCTGGGCATATTTAACTGTGAGCTGAAAACAGCCATAATAAACAAGATTTTGGGGTGGGAGGGACCAGCAGTTAGCGTAATGGCTATGTCGCTGGACTCCCACGTAGTCGACCACGGATTGAGTCTCCGACCCCGAGGGGTTAACACACGCCGGGCATGTGTGCGTGCGTGCCCAAGATCCCGAGAAGAGAATGGAGGAGAAGGGATTGCGGCATGGCCATACCTCCTGGGGGGTGATTTCTCGCTTTCTGTCTCTCTGTCTCTCTGGCGAGTGCACGTGCCTTATAGCAAAAAAAAAAAAAAAAAAATCTCTCCAAAAAAAAAACAAACAAAAAAATAAACAAGATTTTTTTTTTTTAAAGAGAGATTTTTACTATAGGGCATGTGCGCTCTTCCCTGGAGAGACAGAGACAGGTATAGAAAATGAGAAATCACCCACCAGGGGAATGAGCACACTGCAATCCCTTCTCCATTTTCTTCTCAGGATTCCTGGCATGCATGTACACACACATACACACACACACACACACACACACACACACCCCGTATGAGTTTTAAGCCGCTGGGTCCAGGACTTGAGCCATGGTTGCCTATGTGGGTATACAGTGATGTAATCATTTCGCCATCTGCTGGCCTCAAAAAAGGCTTTATTTAGGCCCAATATGAAAGATGTTAAGACATTTCATGAATAGCTTCTCTACCTTTTGGCTAAGATCAAGTGCAGCTATTTCAGATATTTCATGAATCTGGAATTTAAGTTCTTCCTAAGTATGTTATTTATGAATCAGATACTTTTTTTTTTTTGAGAGGTTTTCGCTATAGGGCGCGTGCGCTTGCCAGACAGACAGAGAGAGACAGAGAGACAGAAAGCGAGAAATCACCCCCAGGGGGGATGGTCACACCGCAATCCCTTCTCCTCCATTCTCCTCTCGGGATCTTGGGCACGCACGCACACGCGCCTGGCGTGAGTTTTAAGCCACCGGGTCCAGGACGCGAACTGCGGTGGACTACATGGGAGTCCAGTGACATAGTCACTACGCTAACTGCTGGTTCCCAGATAATTTTTTTTTTCTGGGTATGTAGCCTAAAAAAATACAACAGGATGACTTTCTGCTCATTTGTAAATGGAGAATTTTATTTAAAATATTTATTTAATTCTATTTATCATCATCATTATTATTTTTTAAAATGTGACCAGAGAGACACAAAGAGAGATTTGAACTGCATTTGGCCATATGGAAGTCCAGCTCCTTAACCACCATGCCACCTGCCAGCTCTGTAAAAGGAGAATTAAAATAATTTAGAAAGTTCTTGATTGTTCTTCAAAACAGTGACAATCTCCTTGTCGCCTTTTGTTCACAGTCTGTCATTGAGCAGTGGTAAACAGTCGCTTGCTTAATTATAAATTATGTGCGAAATTGGACATGCTTAAGAATATCACTGCGCGTGTAACAGCACCAAATTTTGAGAGCTGAGGGCAGCCTTTTTTTTGTCTTTTATGGCTGAATCAGATGCAAGATATTCAAAGCACCCCGGCATGAAATCACACTCATATTTCTAATGACTTTTTTTTAAAACCAGATTGTTTTCTCGAAAACAAAATAGAGCCATGTTCAGCTCCTCGGGAGAATAATCTGTACACATCTCATATACGCTGAGTA
Source organism: Tupaia belangeri chinensis (assembly GCF_000334495.1). Taxonomy (NCBI): domain Eukaryota; kingdom Metazoa; phylum Chordata; class Mammalia; order Scandentia; family Tupaiidae; genus Tupaia; species Tupaia belangeri. The sequence continues at coordinate 80,852 of NW_006159876.1, read as the reverse complement.
AAATACAACCAAGATGGAATAATTTGTATTTTCCTACTGACAACAAAGACTATTTTGACAACAAAGATTATGGAACTTTTTTATAAAAAAAAAAAAAAAAAAAAAAAAAGGAATTCCTCTGATGCTTTTTTTAAAAATCTTTTTAAATTTTTATTTTTTAATTTTTGTTAACATAGGGCACATGTGCTCACCTGAAAGACGGAGAGAAAGTGAGAAGTCACCCTCCAGGGAGGATGGACGCACTGCAATTCCTTCTCCATTCTCCTCCTGGGATTTTGTCCCAAGTGCACACAACACGAACTTGGAGTGATTTTTTTTTTTTATGTGAACCGCGGTCGACTACGTGGGAGTCCAGCGACATAGCCATTACGCTAACTGCTGGTTCCCAAACCTGGAGTGATTTTCAAGCTGCCGGGTCTGGAACTCAAACAAGGGCTGGCCCTGTACCACCTGCTGGGCCCTGATGATTCCTTTGTAAACTCTGTCTCTCTTTCTTGGTCTGTCTGTCTCTCTCTCACCCACACACGGCTATTGAAATGCCTTGCCTCATACACTCCTACTCATGCCTCGGACACTCAGACTCATGTCTTGAGGCTTCCTGTACTCTTGGGGTGATGTTGACGGTTAACAGCAGTGAGTGTGAATAATGTATCTCCAACAATCGTCTAGAGGGTTTCGAGTCCCGTAGGCTGCCTTCTTGTCAGACCTGATTATTTGATGATTGTTGCTTTTCACTTTGTGAATTGGCAGGAGATGTGTCAGGTTGGCTATTTGCTTCTGGTGTGCTGTGCTTGCCTTATTAGTGTTATCTTTGATCCAAGGTCCCTTTGAAGATCCCATTTTATAACATTTGCCCATCTCGAGAGGGTTACTTAAGTTAAAGGGGTTCACTTAATCTGTAAAGCCGTGTAATCTGGTGACTGTAAACTTCAACACGCTGCTGTGAGGGATCAGAGGAGAGCTCAAGAGCACTGTTGTTGAGCACTCTGAGTTATCTCCTCTTCCCGGGCTGCCTGTGGAAACATGGCCCTCGCAAGCTGGGGTGACAGTGCTCGCGGCAATCTGATTGTTGCAAAATTGTGCGTGGTAGAAGTCCATTCAAATTGCCAGATAGACCAATGGGTTTTAAGGTGACACAATTTTGTTACGTGGCAGCCCGCTAGCCTAGTAGTTAAGAGAGCTGGATCCCACGTGGCCAAGTGGTTCGAATCTGACTTGGTACCCGGCAGGGAGCATGCATGTCTAAAATCCCTATAGGATAGAGAAATGGAGGAGAAGGGATTGTGGCATGATCATACCCATTGGGGGTTGCTTTTTTCCTCCCTCCTTCCCCCTCTCTGTCTCTCTCTGGCAAGTATCTATGCTCTCAGGGAATTAAAAAGTTCAGGGGCCAACAGGTGGTGTGGAGGTTAAGGCGCTGGACTCCCAGTGGCTGACCGCGGTTTGAGTCCTAGATCCAGTGGCTTGAAATTCACACCAAATGTGTGTGCGTGTGTGCGTGTGTGCTCAAATCCTGAGAGGGGAGCAGAGGAGAAGGGATTGCAGCGTGACCAGCCCTTGCGATGGTTGCTTTCACATTCCCCTTCTCTTCCTTTCTCTTTCTCTCTCTGTCTCTCTCCAGCAAGTGCGTACATCCTCTGGCAAAACAATTTAAATAAAAGTAACTCTCCACTACAATGGTCTGAAAAGGCTGTGGAGACAGTTCTCCCTTTTCCAATTCCCTGTCTGTGCAAGACTGTATTATCTTCACACACTTCTTCCACACAACGCCTCATAACTAAGTGCAGAAGCAGATAAAAGAACGCGACTGTCTTCTATTTGGCCCAACATCATGAAGATTTGTAAAGTAGTGAATTTATTTTCTCACTGAAATTTGTTTGCGTCTTGGAAGATACAGTTATTTCTAATAAGATATATGTTTTTATGTTTATTTACAATGTGTTCTCATTATTATCTTAAAGCTAATTAATAAATATCATTTAAATAATGTATTTATTTTATTTACTATTATTTAAGTCTGCTATAGGGCATGTGCATTCACCAGAGAGAGAGAGAGAGAACAAGAAAGCAAGCCACCAGGTCCAGGACTCGAACTGTGGATGGCCATGTGGGCGTCCAGCACCTTAACCACCACGCCACCTGCTGGCCTCAATAAATATAATTTTTAACTCTCAGCTTTAATTTCTAATACGTGATGTTATTGAGAGAGATAACCTTCATAAACAGAAACTCTTAGGAGCTTCAATAATTGTGAAGATACTGAAAAGCAGAGAAAATTAATATACTATGGAGACATCAACAACTTAGATAACTTTTATGAACATAATCAACATTGAAAATAAGTTTTGGGAGATGACTATGATGTTCTTCAAAAAATACTTAAATTTTTGAAGTTTATTTATTAATACTTCTTCTGTGAGAAAGAGAGTCAAAGAGAGAAACAGGCACCCTCAACAGATTCTCCACACCACGACTCTCAGCCAGCCAGGATGGCGAGCACACGCATGTGCCTGGCACGTACAGGGAGATGTCAGGGAGACCTTTCCATGTGACTTCAGCATTATAGACCATCACACTATCGCTGTGCCACATGGCTGGTGGAGACTTAATGTTTTAAAAGTGTTTATTCATTTCTTCCTCGAATGAGAGGAGAGAGAGAGGGGGAACCCCCACAGGTCCCAATGCTGTGATCTGCCCCGGCCCCAGCCAGTCTCAGGCCACGCACCCACGCACCCACGCACCCTGTACTCACAGAGGTGTCCAGATGCAGACGCTGTACTCTCAGCCTTGCAGAGCATCATGTTTTATGGTAGTGCCACAGCCTGGCTCCGAGACTTAGTTATTTTTTTGAGAGACGTTTGCTACAGGGTGGCTGCACTCGCCAGGAAGACAGAGAGAGACAGAGAGATAGAAAGTGAGAAATCACCCCCCAGTGGGGATGGCCACGCCGCAATCCCTTCTCCTCCATTTTCTTCTCGGGATCTTTTTTTTTTTTTTTGGGAGGTTTTCGCTATAGGGCACGTGCACTCCCCAGAGATACAAAAAGAGACAGAAAGCGAGAAGTCACCCCGCAAGAGGGACAGCCACACTGCAGTCCCTTCTCCTCCATTCTCCTCTGAGGATTTTGGGCATGCATGCATGCCTGGTGTGAGTTTTAAGCCACCAACGCGAACCGCGGTTGACTACATGGGAGTTCAGGAACATAGCCATGACGCTAACTGCTGGTTCCCTTCTCGGGATCTTGAGTACACATGCACATGCGCCCTGTGGGTCCGGGACTCGAACTGCAGTTGACTACATGGGAGTCCAGCGACATAATCGTTACTCCAACTGCTGGTCCCCCGAGGCTTATTTCTTAGAGCAGTTCTAGGTGCACAGGAATACTAAGAGAAAGGTACAGACATCCCCCATGTGCCCTCTGCCCCGACACTGCACAGCCTCTGCCATCACTAGCCCTCTCCACCAGGGTGGCTGTTTGTTACCATCGACGAACACACACCAACACAGCACAGTTACCCTCGGTCCGTAGTTACACTAGGGCTCACTCTTGATGTTGCATACTCTATGAGCTTGGACATATGTGTGACATGCATGTACCGTGTGGTACCATGCAGGGTAGTTTCACTGCCCTCGAAACTTCTGTGTTCTGCCTATTTGTCCCTCACCCACCACCTTCCCCCAGCCTCTGATCTTATTGTCTCTATCATTTTGCTGTTTCCAGAGGGTTCAATAGTTGGAATCATGCAGTCTATAGCCTTTTCAGGTTGGTTTCTTCCACTTACTAATGTACATTTAAGTTCCTTTCTGTCTTTTCATGACTCAATAGCTTATTTCTTTTATTAAAGTAGTCATTTATTTATGTATTTTTATTTGTTATTCTTATTTTTTTTTAAATTTGACCAGAGAGAGAGAGAGAGAGAAAGGGAAAGTGAGAAAGCAAGCTGCCAGGTCCAGGACTCAAACCATGGTTGACCATGTGGAAGTCCAATGCCTTAACCACCATGCCACCTGGCAGCTCCAATAGCCTATTTCTTTTGCTCACGATTTTTGCTATAGGGTGCATGCGCTCACAGGAGAGACAGAGAGAGATGGAGAGATAGAAGAAACCAAGAAATCACCCCCCAGGAGGATGGCCATGCCACAATCCCTTCTTCATTCTCTCTTGGGATTTTGGGCACACAGGCACCCAGCATGAGTTTTGAGCCCCCAGGTACAGAACTCAAACTGTGGTAGACTACGTGGGAGTCCAGTGACATAACCATTATGCCATCTGGTAATCCCAAGCCTATTTCTTTTTAATACTGAGTAACAGTCCATTGTCTGGATGTACCACAGTTTATCCATTCAGTTACCAAAGGACGTATAAGTTACTTCAAGTTTTGGCAGTTAAAATAAAACTGCGGGGACCAGCAGGTGGCGTGGTGGTTAAGGTGCTGGACACTTCCACGTTTGACCATGATTTGAGTCCCAGACCTGGTGGCTTGTTTTCTCACTTTCCCCCTCACTCTCTCTCTCTCTCTGTGTGTGTGTGTGTGTGTGTGTGTGTGTGTGTGAATGGTCAAATTAAAATAAATAAATAAATAAATAAGTACAATTAAATAATTATTAAAAAAATAAAAGTAAAACTGCTGAGCGAGGAGGTGGCATGGTGGTCAAGGTGCTGGATTCTCACATGACTGACTGAGGTTTGAATCCTGGACCTGACGGCTTGATAATCATGCTGGGCATGTGTGATTTCTCTCCTCTCTTCTGAGAGGAGAATGGGGGTGAAGAGATCGTGGCATGGCCATCCCCACTGTGGGCTGATTTCTCACTTTCACTCTCTTTGTCTCTAGTGAGCATACATGTCCTATGGCAAAAACCTAAAGGAAAAAAAAAAAAGTAAAGCTGCTATAAAACATCTGTATAAAGATTTTTGTGTTGGTATAAGGTCAACTCCCTTGGGCATAAGATTTCAATTCTAAGGAATATGACTGCTGGATTGTATGGTAAGAGTTATGTTTAGTTTTGTAAGAAACCATCCAACTGTCTTCCAAAGTGGCTGTGCCATTTTGCATTCCCACCAACAGTTAATAAGAGTTCCTGTTTCTCCAGATGCTCATCAGCATTTGATGTTATCACTGTTCTGGATTTTGGCCATTCTAATAGTGCTCATATGTTTTGACTTGCATTTTTTGGATGACCTCTGATGTAGACCATCTTTTCATATGCTTGTTAGCCATCTGTATATCTTTTTTGATGAGATATCTGTCAAGGTCTTTGGCCCATAAGCAAACTATATTTAAAAAAAACCCTATGTATTTATCTATACAATATGACGTTTTGAAAATGTATACATTGGGGGCTGGAAGGTCGTGTAGTGGTTAAGGCACTGAACTCCCACATGGCTGACTGTGGTTCAAGGGCCAGACCTGGCAGCTTGCTTTCTCACCTCTTCTGTCTTTCTCTGGCCAAATTAAAATAAATAAAATGGAATAAATAATGATTTTTAATAGACTTATTTACTTATTTAATTCCATTTGTTGTTATTATTATGATTATTATTTCAAATTTGACTAGAAACAGAGAGAAAGAGAAAGGGAAAGTGAGAGAGCAAGCTGCCAGGTCCAGGACTTGAACTATGGTTGGCCATGTGGGAATCCAGTACCTTTGACCACCACACCACCTGCTGGTCCTAATACTTATTATTATTATTTTTTTAAAGAAAATGTATACTCTGTGGAATGACAACATCAAGTTAATCAACATATGCATTACTTCACATACTTGTCACGCTTTGCAGTGAGAGCACTTTAAGTTTAGTCTCTTAGCTCTTTTGGAGCATGCAATATATTTTATTAACTACAGTTATACCATCGTACCATAGATCTCTTGAACTTATTCAAGTCTGATGACATTTTGTATCTTTTGGTCAATATCTACCCAATCTCCCACCCAGCACTTCTGGTAATTACTATTTCTGTGAGTTCCCCATTTTGGGATTTCACATGTAGATGGTATCATACCCTATTTGTTTTTCTGTGCCTGGCTTATTTTACTTCCCATAACGTACTTCAGGTTCATCCATACTGGCACAAATAACAGGATTTATTTTTGAAGACCGGTAGTGTCCCACTGTATGTATCTACACCACAGTTTCTTTATCCATTCGTGCACTGATAGCCACTCAGGTTGATTCCATATCTTGGTGTTGTGAATAATGCTGCAGTAAACATGAGATTGCAGATAACTTTTGACATACTGATTTCATTTCCTTTCATATATAGCCAGTAGTGAGATTGCTGGGTAATAGAGTAATTCTATTTTTAAATTTCCATACTAGTTTCCATAATGACCATACTAATTCACATTACCACCAAGTGTACCAGGATTGCCTTTCTTCACATTCTTGCCAATACTTAATGCCTCTTACCTTTTTGACAAAAAGCCTTTCTAACATCTGTGAGGTACTATCTCGTTGTGGTTCTAATTTGCATCTCCTGGATGATTAGTGGTGTTGAGCATTTTTCATATACCTGCTGGTATATATGTATGTCTTATTTCAGTAAATGTCAGTTTTCTGAAACTAACATTTTAAAAATTTTATTTTAAAGGTGAGTTTTACAATAGCATTTTTAAATAAATCATCTGAAAAAACAATTCTGACAGTGCTGTTGTCACAGTGAACAGCAAATATTTATCATGTGCCTGCTACGTAGGAAGTACAGATGTATAGTTTTTCCTCTCCTTTCCTGTGAATAAACCCTGAGCACTTCTTTCAGGTAAACTTTCTGCAAGTTGCTTTTGGCCTGGCTTCTTCCATTTTCTAACACACGGATCAGTAGTAAGTAGTCCAGCTTGTCTTAGCCATTTGACCTTGTTCTCACTGACAAGACTCAAAGCTACACAAGGTTTTTGCCTTTACCAAGTGAATTGCTTTAGTCCATGCCAACTTCCCACCTCCTGAGATTGTGCAGGTCATATTCTGTTAAGTCAGGTTTTATTTTTTTTCCCTTGCAATTGAGATTGTTGAATTCCTTATACATTTTTTATATTAGCCCCTTATCATATAGTTTGGAAATATTTTCTTCCATTCCATAGGTTGTCACTTCATCCTATTGATTGTTTCCTTGGGTGTACACAAGACCTTTAGTTTGATATAATTCCATTTATCGATTTTTGCTTTTTTATTATCTGTGATTTTGGGGTCATCTCTAAAAGGATTATTGCCCAGATCAATGTCATATAGTGTTTCCCCTATGCTTTCTTCTAGTAGTTTTACAATTTCAGGCCTTTAATCTATTTTGAGTTGATTTTTTGTATATGGTGTGAAATAAAGGTCCGATTTCTCACTTCTGAATGTGTATATCCAGTTTCCCGACTCAATTTATTAAAGACTATCTTTTCCACATTGTGCGTTTGCATCTTTGGAGAAAATCAGTTGACTACATATGCATGGATTTATTTCTGGGCTCTCTATTCCATTCTATTGGTCTATGTGTCTATTTTTTGTGCCAATATCAAGATGTTTTGATTGATAAGATTTTTGTAGTACATTTTGAAATCAAGTCATATAATGGTTCTAGGTATATGTTTTTTCTTCAAGATTGTTTTGTTTATTCAGGTCTTATGTGGTTCCTTACACATTTAAGACTTTTTATGTCCTGTATAAACTGTCATTGGAGTTTTGATAAATATAGCATTAAATCTGGAGATTGCATTAGGTAGCAGTGACATTTTGAAAATATTAATATTTCCAGACCATGAGCATGGGCTCTCTTTCCATTTATTTGTATCCTATTTACTTATTTATTTTAGTTTGCTATCGGGCACATGTGCTCACTGGAGAGACAGACAGAGACAGAGAGAGTGAGAGAGTAAGAAATCACGCCCCAGGGGGACTAGCCATTCTGTAGCCCTTTCTCCTCCATTCTCCTCTTGGGATTTTGGGTATGCATGCACATGTGCCCAGTATGTTTTTCAAGCTGCTTGGTCCAAGATACAAACTGCACAGTTGGCTACATGAGATCCAGCTGCCTTAACCACTATGCCACTGGCCGGTCCTCATCAATTTTTAAAATAGTTTTTAGTGGGACCAGCAGTTAGTGTAATGGCTATGTCACTGGACTCCCACGTAGTCGACTGCGGTTCGAGTCCCGGACCCGGCAGCTTAAACTCACGCCAGGCGTGTGTGTGTGCATGCCCAAGATCTTGAGATGAGAATGGAGGAGAAGGGATTGCAGCGGGGCCATCCCCCCTGGGGGGTGATCTCTCGCTTTCTATCTCTCTATCTCTCTCTGTCTGTCTGGCGAGCACACACGTCATATAGCAAAAACCTCTCAAAAAAACAGTTTTTAGTGTGCAGCTTTTTCACCTCCTAGGTTAAATTTATTTATCATTATTTAATTTTTGTATCTATTGCAAATAGGATTGTTTTCTTGATTTGGGCCCCCCATTTTTAATAAGTTTTATTTACTTTATTCATGATAGAGAGCATGCGTATGTATGCACAAGAGAAAAAGAGAAGCACCCTTGAGAGGATCTCATCAATCCCTTTTCCCACTATTCCAGCTCATCAGAATATTGGATACATGCCGGGCATGTACCTGGGGATCTAAGCCTGTGATTGTCCATGTGGTTTCCAGCACTGCAGTTCAACTTGCTACCAACTGCACCACCAGGCTGGGTTTTGGCCCATTTTTCAGTCGATTTCTTTACCCCTATACCTGAACTAGGCCCAGTGCAAGGCTGACTCCTGTATTCTCTATTACTTCTGTTTGTTTTTATATATTTGAATATTTACAAATGGGTCATACAGTGACATATTTCAGGTTTCAAAGGCAATGAAAAGTGATGCGTAGTGAAAGTCCTACCCTTCCATCTCCCTGTTGGCTCTTCCTTCCAGAAGCAACCATGGTTGTCTGGTCCTTGTCCTATTTCAGAGATTTTACATACATTCATGGCTTAGTTTGGGCTCCTATAACAAAGTATCAGAGACCGGGTGACTTATAAACAGCAGAAATATATTTCTCACAGTTCTAGAGGCAGGAAGTCTAAGATTGGAGTATTGGAATGGCCAGATTCTGACGAGGGACCTCTTTTGTGTCCTCATTGTATCCTCACAGGGTGGAAGCAGGGCTCTGGTCTCTTCAGATCTTTTAAGGGCACTAATCCCTTTAATGAGGGCTCTACTCTGAAGGCACAATTATATCCCAAAGGCCTCACCTTCAAATGCTATCACACAGCGGGTTAGAATTTCAACATATGAGGACTAGCAGTTGGCATAATGGCTATGTTGCTGGATTCCCATGTAGTAGTCCATGGTTCGAGTCCCAGGCCCAGTGGCTTAAACTCACACCGAGCACATGTGCATGCATGCCCAAGATCCCAAGAGGAGAATGGAGGAGAAGGGATTGTGGCATGGCCATCCCCCCTGGGGGGTGATATCTCGCTTTCTGTCTTTCTGCCTCTCTGTCTCTCTCTGTCTTTCTGGCAAGTGCATGCACCCTACAGCAAAAACCTCTCCAAAAAAAAAAAAGAATTTCAACATATGAAAATATTTTTTATTTGTTAGTGTGCATACACTTAACAAGAGAGAAGAGAGGCAGAGGGAGAGGAGCTGGGAGAGCGAGAAAACACACTCCCAATGTGGTGTGGTCATTCACAATTCCTTCTCCTCCATTTCTCTATTTTACTGGGATTTGGGGCATGCATGCACATATGCCTAGCATGCTTTTCAAGACACCAGGATCATGATTCAAATAGTGCAGTTGGCCATGCGGGATTCAGTTCCTGTAACCACTAGGCCATGGGACCAGTACTCAGTATATGAATTTTGAGAGGACACAAACATTCAGTCTCATGGTGCTTGTGTGTGTTGGTCAAACTTACCTATCATATGAGCATGTATATTTTTATTTTTTATTTTTATTTATTTTCTTTATGCCAGAGGGTATATGTATGCAAGAGAGAAAGACCACGCCTCCCCAACAAAACCTGGTCACATGGCAATCCCTTTTCTCTCCAATTCTTTATCCCATCAGAATCCTTGACACATGTGCAGAGGCCTGATGGGTTTTTTTTGGAGAGGTTTTTGCTATAGGGCTCATGCACTCGCCAGACAGACAGAGAGAGACAGGGAGACAGAAAGCGAGAAATCACCCCCCAGGGAGGATGGCCACACCGCAATCCCTTCTCCTCCATTCTCCTCTCGGGATCTTGGGCACGCATGCACACGCGCCCGGCGTGAGTTTAAGCCACTGGGACTGGGACGTGAACCGCGGTCGACTATGTGGGAGTCCAGTGACATAGCCATTACGCTAACTGCTGGTCCCAAGGCCTGCTGGTTTTCAAACCACGGCGGCTGTGACCTGAATTGCTGTTTGCTGTGGGATCTGACCTCTCGGCATAGCACTTAGCCTCTGTACTAGAGGCTGGCCCTGTAGTTTATTTATTTATTTTTAAGAATTATTTATTTAATTTTATTTATTTATTATTATTTTAAAATTTGCATGTGCACTCACCAGGAAAAGACAGAGGGAGAGAGAAAGTGAAGGAGAAAACTGCAAGGTCCGGGACTTGAACTATAGTTGGCCATGTGGGAGTCCGGCACCTTAACTACCATGCCACCTGGTAGTCCCAGCCCCTGTATTTTTTAACAGGCCATATTGATGTATTTATCAATATTTTATTCTGGCTTTATTAAGGATGAGCATACTTATTTTTTCATTTATTTATAAATGCAGTTAAGATATACAACATGGTGATTTTGCTATGTGTACATATTATAATACAATTCCAAAAACCAAATTAATTCACACATCCATTAAAACAGTTAGTTACCATTGTGTGTGTGGACACATTGAATTTCAAGTAAATAACATATAATGTTATTTATTACTTTAAAAAAATTATTTATTTAATTTCATTTATTATAATTATTTAATGTTCCACAGGACTTGTGCGCTCACCAGAGAGAGACAGGGGGTGGGCAGTGAGAAAGTAAGCTGCCAGGTCCGGGACTCAAACTATGATCAGTCATGTGGGAGTCCAGTGACCACCGCGCCACCTGCCGGCCACACAACAGAGAATTACTAACTATAATAACTGTGCTGGATGTTAGATCCCCAGAACTTACTGTGCTTATGTGTTTTTTTCTTTTCCCACAGCTTCTGAATTAAAAAAAAATTATTTATTATTATTCTTTTTTGGACAGGTTTTTGCTATAGGGCGCGTGTGCTCGCCAGAAAGACAGAGAGATAGAGAAGCAGAAAGTGAGAAATCACCCCCTCGGAGAGATGGCCACGCCGCAATCCCTTCTCCTCCATTCTCTTGCGATCCTGGGCCACGTGCACATGTGCCCAGAGTGAGTTTAAGCCACTGGGTTCGAGACTCCAACCGCGGTCGACTACATGGAGGTCCAGTGACGTAGCCATTACACCATCTGCTGGTCCCAATAATTATTTATTCATTTAATTAATTAATTAATTATTTTTGTAGAGAGATTTTTGCTACATGAAATGTTTGTTTACCAGAGAGACAGAGAGAGAAAGACAGAAAGCAAGAAATCACCCCCCAGGGAAGATGGCCGTGCCACAATCCCTCCTCCTCCATTCTCTCATCGGGACTTTGAGCATGCACACACACGCGCCTGGCACGAGTTTTAAGCCTCCATGTTCAGAATTCAAACTGTGGTCACTATGTGGGAGTCCAACCACATAACCATTATGCCATCTGCTGGCCCCATTAGAATTATTTTTAAATTTGCTCTAGGGCATGTGTGCTCACCAGAGAGAGACGCAGAGAGAGGAAAAGTGAGAAAGTAAGCCACCACAGCTGGGACTTGAATTGTGGTCAGCCATGTGGGAGTCCAGCACCTTAACCACCTACTGGCCCTGGCTTCTGAATTTTTTTGATTATAGTTTAAAAAGAATTTTTCACTCCTTATATCACTATTTTCTCCCATTATTTTTTCCTCCCATTATTTATTCTAGCTCTTTTATAGTTTCTTGCATTTTTTTGCACATACATTTCAATTCTTTTGGCATTTTATCCTAATGTAAGTTGTAAGACATGGTGTTACTGTACCCTTTCCAAGTGGCTCCTCAGACGTTCCACACCATTTATTAAATAATCTTTCCCCCACTGAGTAGAAATAACATCATTATCACTTAGCATGTCTTATTTGTATTTAGATCTATTTCTGGAACTTCTGGTGTTTTTCATTGATTGCAGTACCACTTTGTTTTTAGTATTGATATTTTATGCTCTAATATCTGACAAACCTGTTACTTTTATCATAATTGTTCTGAATATTGTTGCTCGTTTGTCATTGCCATTGTTACTTGTTGGATATTGACTTGGGGTTAGCTAAAAGGAAAAACGATGCTATCTCCAGGTCTGTCCTGAGCGGTCTGAGGCTAGTTCTGCTCCTAGCCAAGAATTCTCACTGTCCAGGTTTTGAAACTAAACATGGTGGGGCCAGCAGATGGTGTAGTGGTTAAGGTGCTAGACTCCCATATAACAGACCGCAGTTTGAGTCCTTGACCTGGCAGCTTGAAAATCACTTCGGGTGTGTGGGCTTGCATGCCCCAAATTTCAGGAGAATGGAGAAGGGATTGCAGTGTGGCCATCCTCCCTGGGGCATGATTTCTCACTTTTCCTCTTTGTCTCTCTCTTTGAAGAGCACATGTGCCCTATGGCAAACAATTAAAAACCAAAACAATGAAACAGTACAGGGGCCAGTGGGTGGCGTGGTGGTTAAGGTGCTGGACTCCCACATGGCTGACCATGGTTTGAGTCCTGGACCTGGTGTCTTAAAAATCTCACCTGGTGTATGCGCATGCCCCAAATCCCAGAAGAATGAAGAAGCAGCAGTTGTGCTGTGGCCACCCCCCTGGGGCATTTCTCACTGTCTCTGTCTCTCATGTGGTGAGCGCAAGCCCTATGGCAAAACCTAAAATGAATGAAACCGAAACAGTGTGGAACCCATCCTGCAGTGGAGGACTGCAGACTGTCGCCTCACTCGGGCAGCACCCTCCAGTGATAGCCTGCCTCTGCAGTTCCTTCCTAGTTTTTCATATTACAAAAAAATCTTCGACCCAAGCTCATTCCCACTCTATCTGCAGATGAAGTGGGACGCTTTAACAGGACGTGGCAAGCAGAAAAGCTCTTTCTACATGTCCTAGACTGAGGTATCTCTCACTTGGAAGACGAGAGCAATTCCTTAGTTTTAAATCACTCTTCTTATAAAACTAGCATGATCTTTGATGTATTTGCTACTCAGAGCAATAATGTGTGTGTTCTTCAAAAGCAAAACATTCGAAACAGACCCTGATCTAAAATTGTCACTGAAAAGAGGAACCTACCAAGGAAAACAGTATAGCAAAAATTTTAAAAAGAAAACAAAAACTCCTTAGGTAGGGTCAAGTATCTTCCCGGAGCCATTGGTGCTGTTTGGACGCCCCCTGGTGGCCAATGTCCTTGGCATGTCAGGGAGGTTAGCACAAATAGCACAGAAGAATGAACTGAGCCTCATTTAAAACATTTACCACAGAGATGCACATTGATAGCTATTCAAAAAAAAATTTTTTTTTTTTTTACTTTTTAGAGAGAATTTTGCCATAGGGCATATGCACTCACTGGAGAGACAGAAAACAAGAAATCACCCCACCTCAAGAGGGATGGCCGTGCTGCAGTCCCTTCTCGGGATTTTTGGCAGGCACACATGTACACGTGCCCAGTATGAAGTTTTAAGCCACCGGGTCTGGGACTCGAACTGTAGTTGACTACGTGGGAGTCTAGTGATGTAAGTATTAGGTTATCTGCTGGTCTTGGACTTTGACAGTTATTAAATACTAAAGAACAGAACAAGACAAACAAGAAAACGTTTTTTTGCAGGTGGTTCTAATGTGTGTCCAGGGCTGAGAACCACTGTACTAGGGGGATTTCAGTGAGAACTACCAATTGATGATGGGCTGGTGGTTAAGGCAACGGATTCTATATGACTGACTGTGGGTACAAGAGAAACATACCAAACATGTGTGGGTCCCTGTTCAAATCTTGACAGGAGGAAGAGATAGCGAAGGGATTGCAGCACGACCATTCTCCTTGAGGGCTGCTTCCTCTCCTCCCTTTCTCTCTCTGTCTCTGTCATGCATTTATATCCTCTGAAAAAAATATATAAAATAGGGACCAGCAGATAGTGTAATGGCTATGTCACTCGACTCCCATGTAGTCTACCGCAGTTCAAGTTTCGGATCTGGTGGCTTAAACTCATGCTGGGCACGTGTGCATGCATGCCCAAGATTCTGAGAGGAGCATGGAGAAGGGATCATGGCGTGGCCATCCCCTCTGGGCGGTGATTTCTCACTTTCTGTCTCTCTGTCTCTCTGGCGAGTGCACACGCCCTATATATAGAGAGAGAGAGAGAAAGAGTTATCTATTGATAGTTTTCTTTGATTAAAAAACTTTACAAGTGTTTATTGAGCTCCTACTAGGTGTCAAGCACTGTGATAGGAGATGATAAGAGAAAGACCAATCTCCTGTCCTCTGGAGATTGCAAGATCAGTCAAATAAGCATACAATTTTCAAAAATTTATTTATTCTTTCCAAGAAAGAGAAAGAGAAAGATGACACCCCCATCAGAGTCTTGATGCTGCGATACACCCAGAGTCTTAGATACACATGTGTCCGGCAGACTCATGCAGGTCTCCGGAGAGGAACCTGGAACCTTTCCATGTGAGTCAGCCTCACAGAGGGTCATGTTTTACCATTGTGCCATTGTCTGGTCCCTAAGCACGTGATTTTTTTTATAGTTATGAGAGCTAAGACCAGGGGAAGCTGAGCTCATCTGGGAGTTGGCAAAGGCTTCCTTGAAGAATTGAATATATTTTTTAATGATTTCTGATTTACATATATTTGATATATACATTTGATCTTTGTAGGGTACAGTGTGGTTTTTCAAAGCATGCATACAGTGTAATCAAACCAAAGATATAACGTATATTCATCTTCAACATTAAGCATTAAGTTATGTTGTGCACATTTGCTAATAGTTGTACTAGTTTTTCTTTTTCTTTTTAGAAGTATATATTGAATTGCCCATATTTTAAACACTCCTATGGAACACCATTTCACAACCTCTTCCTCTTATTTATATGCATTCCTATG
Source organism: Tupaia belangeri chinensis (assembly GCF_000334495.1). NCBI lineage: Eukaryota > Metazoa > Chordata > Mammalia > Scandentia > Tupaiidae > Tupaia > Tupaia belangeri. The sequence continues at coordinate 65,702 of NW_006159876.1, read as the reverse complement.
TTTGTTAAGAAACTTTTTTCCTAAATGTCCTCATCCCTCACCTCCAAGCAACTTCTTGTATCTGCCATTACTCTGTCTCTGTGCTTTTGAGACCAGTTTCTGCCATGGAAATTGGACATTTGGTATATGGTAAGCAGGGGTTTATAGTCTGGCTTATTTCACTGAGCCTTGTATCATCCGAGCTTGTCCACTTTGGGTCAAATGGCAGGATTTTGTTGTTCTTTATGGATGACTAGTATTCCATTGTGTGTATGTACCATATTTTCCTATCCATGTATTGGTTGTTGGGCATTTAGGTTGATTCTGTGACTTAGCTACTGTGAATAATACTGCAATAAACATGGATGTGCCAGTGTATCTTTGACTGAGTGATGTCCTGCCTGTTGGATATATATACACCCAAGAATGGGATTACTTGGTCATACAGTAGTTATATATTTTGATTTTTAAGACAACTCTAAACTGTTTTCTACAGTGGCTATACTAATTTACATTCCCACTATCAGCGCATGAGGTTCCCTTTTCTCTGCAATCTTGCCATACCATCTGACCAGGGTTAGGTGATACTGCATTGTGGTTTTGATGCATTTCCTTTATGATAACAGACATTGCACATTTTTTCATGTCTTCCTTTGAGAGTTGTCTGCTCAGATTTTCCCCCCCTTTTTTTTTTTTGGATAGGTTTTTGCTATAGGGTGCATGTGCTCGTCAGAAAGAGAGAAACAGAGAGACAGAAAGTGAGAAATTACCCCCCTCCCCCACAGGGAGGGATGGCCATGCCGCAATCCCTTCTCTTCCATTCTCCTCTTGGGATCTTGGGCACGCACACACAAGAGCCCAGTGTGAGTTTAAGCCATCAGGTCCGGGACTGGAACTGCGGTCGACTACATGGGAGTCCAGCTCCATAGCCATTACACCAACTGATGGTCCCCAGATTTTCATTTTTGCATGAATTATTAGATTTTTGTAGGTGAGCTGTTGGAGTTCTTTATATAGTTTGGTTATCGATCTTTATCTGAAGTATAGTTTGCAGATATTTTCTCCCATTCTGTAGGTTGTCTCTTGTTTCTTTTGCTTGTATAAAGAAGCCTTTTAGGGACCAGCAGATAGCATAATTGTTACATTGTTGAACTCCCATGTAGTCAACTGCAATTCGAGTCTCAAACCTGGCAGCTTAAAATTTACATTGGGTGCATGTGCATGCGTGACCAAAATCCCAAAAGGAGAGTGGAAGAGAAGGGATTGCATTGTGGCCATCCCTCCCCAGGGGTATGATTTCTCTTTTTTTCTCTCTCTCTCCACTTTTCTGGCTAGTGCATGTGCCCTATAGCAAAAATCTCTCTTAAAAAAATCCTTTCATCTTGATGAAATCCTACTTTTCTATTTTTAGTCTAATTACCCTTGCTTTAGGAGTCTTATTCATGAAATGTTTGCTTACTCCAATATCTTGAAGCACTTTTTCTGTTTTTCTCCACTAGTTTCTTTTTTTAAATTTTAATGTTTTTTTTTTTCTTTTTTTGGAGAGGTTTTCGCTATAGGGCACATGCGCTCTCCAGAGAGACAGAAAGCAAGAAATCATCCCCCAGGCGGGATGACCACGCCACAATCCCTTCTCCTCTATTCTCCTCTCGGGATCTTGGGCATGCATACACACATGCCTGGTGTGAATTTAAGCAACCGGGTCCGGGACTTGAACCGCAGTCGACTACATGGGAGTCCAGTGATATAGCCATTATGCTAACTGCTGGTCCCTCCACTAGTTTCATAATTTTGAGCTTTATGTTTAAGCTTGCAATCCATTTTGAGTTAATTTTTGTAAATGACGAGAGATGAGGGGGTCTAGTTTTATTTTTCTGCAGGTGGATATCCAGTTTTCTCAGCACCATTTGTTGAAAAGACTCGTTTCTACACTAGATTGTTTTGTGCCCTTTGTATCAGCTGGTTGTTTGTCATTGGATTTCTTTCTCAATTCTCTGTTCTATTCCATTGGTTGATGTGTTTTTGTGCTAGTACCAACCTGTTTTGGTTGTTGTAGCTTTATAATATACTCTGAAGTCAGGTGGTAAAGATGTTTCCAACTTTACTCTTTTTGCATACTATTGCTTTGGGGGTATGGGTACCTTTTGTGATTCTAGAAAATTTAATAATTTTTTTTCCTATTTCTGTGAAGAATGTTATTGGAATTTTTATATGAATTGAGTTGAATTTGTAGATCATGTGTGTGTGGAGTTGATTTTTTTCCCCCACCATTGGGCATTTGAGCTCACTGGAGAGATAAGAGTTAAGATGGGAATTGAGAGATAACTTACCGGTGGAGGATGGCTCAGTAGGAGATGGCTATGCTGCAGTCCCTTCTCTTCTATTCTCCTTATGAGAGTCAGGACATGTGTGCAAGCACACACACGCACACACACACACACACACACACACACACA
>NW_006159876.1:56374-63171 GCF_000334495.1 Tupaia belangeri chinensis | reverse complement strand
TGAGAGTTGTCTTCTCAGATTCCCCCCCCCTTTTTTTTTTTTGGATAGGTTTTTGCTATAGGGTGCATGTGCTCGTCAGAAAGAGAGAAACAGAGAGACAGAAAGTGAGAAATTACCCCCCTCCCCCACAGGGAGGGATGGCCATGCCGCAATCCCTTCTCTTCCATTCTCCTCTTGGGATCTTGGGCACGCACACACAAGAGCCCAGTGTGAGTTTAAGCCATCAGGTCCGGGACTGGAACTGCGGTCGACTACATGGGAGTCCAGCTTCATAGCCATTACACCAACTGATGGTCCCCAGATTTTCATTTTTGCATGAATTATTAGATTTTTGTAGGTGAGCTGTTGGAGTTCTTTATATAGTTTGGTTATCGATCTTTATCTGAAGTATAGTTTGCAGATATTTTCTCCCATTCTGTAGGTTGTCTCTTGTTTCGTTTCTTTTGCTTGTATAAAGAAGCCTTTTAGGGACCAGCAGATAGCATAATTGTTACATTGTTGAACTCCCATGTAGTCAACTGCAATTCGAGTCTCAAACCTGGCAGCTTAAAATTTACATTGGGTGCATGTGCATGCGTGACCAAAATCCCAAAAGGAGAGTGGAAGAGAAGGGATTGCATTGTGGCCATCCCTCCCCAGGGGTATGATTTCTCTTTTTTTCTCTCTCTCTCCACTTTTCTGGCTAGTGCATGTGCCCTATAGCAAAAATCTCTCTTAAAAAAATCCTTTCATCTTGATGAAATCCTACTTTTCTATTTTTAGTCTAATTACCCTTGCTTTAGGAGTCTTATTCATGAAATGTTTGCTTACTCCAATATCTTGAAGCACTTTTTCTGTTTTTCTCCACTAGTTTCTTTTTTTAAATTTTAATGTTTTTTTTTTTTCTTTTTTTGGAGAGGTTTTCGCTATAGGGCACATGCGCTCTCCAGAGAGACAGAAAGCAAGAAATCATCCCCCAGGCGGGATGACCACGCCACAATCCCTTCTCCTCTATTCTCCTCTCGGGATCTTGGGCATGCATACACACATGCCTGGTGTGAATTTAAGCAACCGGGTCCGGGACTTGAACCGCAGTCGACTACATGGGCGCCCAGTGATATAGCCATTATGCTAACTGCTGGTCCCTCCACTAGTTTCATAATTTTGAGCTTTATGTTTAAGCTTGCAATCCATTTTGAGTTAATTTTTGTAAATGACGAGAGATGAGGGGGTCTAGTTTTATTTTTCTGCAGGTGGATATCCAGTTTTCTCAGCACCATTTGTTGAAAAGACTCGTTTCTACACTAGATTGTTTTGTGCCCTTTGTATCAGCTGGTTGTTTGTCATTGGATTTCTTTCTCAATTCTCTGTTCTATTCCATTGGTTGATGTGTTTTTGTGCTAGTACCAACCTGTTTTGGTTGTTGTAGCTTTATAATATACTCTGAAGTCAGGTGGTAAAGATGTTTCCAACTTTACTCTTTTTGCATACTATTGCTTTGGGGGTATGGGTACCTTTTGTGATTCTAGAAAATTTAATAATTTTTTTTCCTATTTCTGTGAAGAATGTTATTGGAATTTTTATATGAATTGAGTTGAATTTGTAGATCATGTGTGTGTGGAGTTGATTTTTTTCCCCCACCATTGGGCATTTGAGCTCACTGGAGAGATAAGAGTTAAGATGGGAATTGAGAGATAACTTACCGGTGGAGGATGGCTCAGTAGGAGATGGCTATGCTGCAGTCCCTTCTCTTCTATTCTCCTTATGAGAGTCAGGACATGTGTGCAAGCACACACACGCACACACACACACACACACACACACACACACAGAGTGTGCTTTTTAAAGCTTCTGGGTCTGGTACTTGAACACCACAGTCAGACATGTGGGATCCAGCCATATTAACCTCCACACTACACCTGCTGGCCTAGAATTGATATTTTAACTATATCGATTCTTCCAATCCATGAACAAGGGATGCCTTTCTATTTTTACTTTTTTTTTTTGTGGGGGGTGACTTTTTAAAGTTCTTTATTTGGTTTTTAATAATTGCATAATAGAGATATTTTGCTTCTTTGATTAAAGTTATTTCTAGATTTTGTGTGTTTTGGTGATTGTAAATGGAATTGATTTATTTCTGTCTCAGCTCATTCACTTCTAGTTTCAAAAGTTTTAGAGTTTTTTTTTTTTTCTTAAGGTTTTCGCCATAGGACATGTGCACTCACTGGAGAGAGACAGAGAAAGACAGTGAGAGGAAAAGTGAGAAATCACCCCTTAGAGGAGGGTGGCTATGCTGCAATCCCTTCTCCATTCTTATGGGATTTGGGGCATGCATGCATATGTACCTGGTGTGATTTTTCAAGCTGATAGGTCAAAGACTTGAACCAGGTTGGCCATGTGGGAGTCCAGTGCCTTAGCCACTAAGCCATCTGCTGGCCCTAGAGTTTTTTTTTTTTTTTAATTATTTAATTTTATCATTATTATTTTAAAAATTGCTATAGAGCACATGAAAGAGAAAGAGAGAGAGAAAGTAAGAAAGCAAGCTGCCAAGTCTGGGACTTGAACCATGGTTGGCCATGTGGGAGTCCAGCACTTTAACCACCATGCTGCCTGCTGACCCCAAATTTTAGAGATTTTTGTATGTTGATTTTTTTGGTTCTCTGATTTTGCTGAATTTGTTTAACACATTTAAGGATGTTTTAAGTATGATTTTTAGTTTTATTAATGGTTATAATGATGTCACCTGCAAATAGGAACAATTTAACTTCTTCCTTTACAATTTAGATGCCTTTCATTTCATTTTCTTGTCTTATTGTTTTGGCTTCCATATTCTATTGAATAAAAGTGGAGAAAGTTTTGTCTCATTTCGAGGCTCTCAACTTTTGAGAGGAAAGCCTTTCAACTTTTCCCACTGAGTATGAATTTAGCTATAGGTTATCTGTCATGCGTGGCCTTTATTGTGTTAAGAAATGTACCTTCTATACATATTTTGTTTAGTTTTGATCATAAAGGACTGTTGTACTTTATCAAATGCCTTTTCTCTGTCAATTGATGTGACCATATGATTTTTGCCTTTCCTTTGTTAATGTGATGTATTACATTTATTATTTTATGCACATCCTTGCATCCCCAGGATAAAGCTACTTGATCATAGTGTATAATCTTCTCAATACATTGTTGGATTAGATAATGCTACTATTTTGTTGAGAATTTTCATATCTATATTCATCAGGGATATTAGTCTGTAGTTTTCTTTCCTGTAGTGGCCTTGACTGCTTTTGGTAACAAGATGATGGTGGCTTCCCAGAATGATTTGAGGGGAGGTTCCCTTCATTTAGATTAAAAAAAAAAAGTTTGAGGAGAACTGGTGCTGATTCTCTTTGAAAAGAGTTGTATAATTTATGGGGCTGGCAGGTGGCATGGTGGTTAAGGGTGCTGGACTCCCACATGGCTGACTGTGGTTTGAATTCCAGACCTGGTGGCTTGCTTTTTCACTTTCCCTCTCTCACACTTGCATGCTCTGTCCCTGAAAACACTTTAGCAAAAAAATCTAAGCATAAAAAAGAAGGAAGGAAGAGGGGAAGGAAGGAAGGAAAATCCCCTATCTCCTCGCCATATTTCTCCCCAGATGTAACTACGATTGCCAGTTTGCTGTGGACCCTCTCAGACATTATCTACGCTTTTACATGTAATCTGTACATACACAAATGTATAGCTTTTTGGTCATTGAATTTTTATGTAAATGGTTACATTCTGAACATTTTCTTCAATTTTTCCCCTTAAATATATTTAGGGAAATTTATATGTCAGCTCATTTAGATACACCTCATTATTTTTAACTAGTATTCCATGGCATGATGCATCTTAGTTACTTAATTATTCCCACTTGATCAACCATAAAACTGGCAAGGTTCTACTTGATTTGTACGACAACAATAACAATAATAAAGCCCAATCTGTGCAAGTTTAGTCACTGATGAGGTAACTTAAACTGAGAAAAGGCAAGTATGAAGAGTTTGAAAGCCACTGTGACCCTCAGTCAGGGTGAGGGCTTCAGGCAGGTAGGGGAATTAATGGTGCTTTGATTTGAATCTATCTCATAGCTCATTATGACAGAAACTCTGATATTGGAAGAAGTTTTGGGTGAGAAGAGGAGGTCTAGATAGATCACTTTGCATCACTAAAAGCCAAAAAGAAATTAATATCAAAACAGGATACCTATTTTGCCAAGCTGATTATAAGCTGATAAGTTGTTTATAGAATAAAAGTCCAGGGAACCAGCAGTTAGCGTAATGGCTATGTCGCTGGACTCCCACGTAGTCAACCGTGGTTCGTGTCCCTGACCCGGTGGCTTAAACTCACGCCGGGCGCATGTGTGTGCATGCCCAAGATCCCGAGAGGAGAATGGAGGAGAAGGGATTGCAGCGTGACCATCCCCCCTGGGCGGGGATTTCTCGCTTTCTGTCTCTATGTCTCTCTCTGTCTGTCTGGCAAGCACACGAGCCCTATAGCGAAAACCTCTCAAAAAAAAAAAAAAAAGATTAAAAAAAACGAATATAAGTCCATGTGCTCTCTTTGATCCAGCAAACTCATTTCTAGGAATTATCCTGTAGAATTACTCTCAGAGATATGTGCGGAGAATGAGCGAAGCTAATAACCACTTACTTTACTTAAATCATGGAGTTAAGAAAGTAGATCTTGAACCCATCTCGTGGCTGTTCCCCAAATTCCTGAATGGTAAATACAGTTGTTTACTTAGAAATCGGCAGTCTTCATGCTCCTGCTTCATCTCTAAGCTATGGAGTAACAGCTACAATGCTAAGTTCAGAAGAATCAAGACATCCTCTTTTTAATATTTTCCCCCAAAATCAAAGATGAATACGGCATCCTCGGGGAAGCACACGTGCAGGAGTGATGATTTCTATTCTAGCTGCAATTTACCCGACAACATGGCTGATGCGCAGTTTAGAGGAACTTGTAGAATGAGACAACAATGACTTTCATTGCGGCTGCTTTTACAGATGTCTGTTTTACAACCCTTGTTATGTCATTATCAATTTGGCAAGTGTTTCTTTTTCTCCATCCCAATAGACAGTGACACCAGAAGCAGTTTCTTGCACATAGTGGAGATTGCAGAATACTTTCAACTTCTTTCCACAGACTCACACCAGTTCCACGGCTCTGTGCTTCCGTGTTGTACTTAGAATCTCGATGACCTCGCCAGCCCACGGACACAGCTCTGGCTCTCCGTTCTGATCGGCTTTCTGTCTCTCTCTGTCCCTTTGGCGAGTGCACGCAGCCTATAGCAACAATCTCTCCCAAAAGAAAAAGAACATCGTTAGAGATGCAAAACATTGCCAGCTTTGAGCAAGACCCAGAGAAACAGAACACTTCTCAAACTATGCTAGAATATAGTGAAAGCAACCAACCACCTACCCTTGACCATTTGGTATAACCAATGGTGTTATAGTGTCTCTGATAGACAGGGCTGGTTGGGAGCTGGGGCAAGACCTAACCTGAGCAGCAGAATGAAGGCTACTATATGCATGGCCCGATATACATATTTTCATTACTACAAACATCTATATCTATCTATATCTATCTATCTATCATCTATCTATCTATCATCTATCTATCTATCATCTATCTATCTATCTATCTATCTATCTATCTATCTATCTATCTATCATCTATCTTCCTATCTATATTTTTTATCTTTTTTGGCTGTAGGGCATATGCACTCACCAGAGAGACACAAAGGGACTGATAGACGGCAGGAGAAAGCACCCTGTATGGGTCGTGGTCATGTCACAATCCCTTCTCCCCCATCTCTTCCCCCTTCCTGGATTTTGGGCATGCGCACATACACACCTGGTATTTCTCAAGCCACCAGGTCCAGGACTCGAACTGCATGGTTGGCTATGTGAAATCTGCCTGCCTTAACCACCAGGCCACAGGGTCAGTGCAGAGTATTGTAATTTTTCTGTGAAAGCACCACATGATTTTATCGTTATTGCTGACAATTTTTTTTTTTTAATTTAAATTTGTCAGAAGGTGCATGCCCTCACCAGAGAGAGCTGGGAGGGGGAAGAGGATGTGAGAAAGCACCCCCACTCCCATGGGCATGATCACTTCTCAGTCCCTTCTCTTCCATCTTTTCCTCCCTTCAGGTTTTTTGGAGGAGCACGCACACCTGCCTAGCATACTTTTTAAGCTGCTGAGTCCGAGACTCCAACCATGTGGGATCCAGCTACCTCAACCACCATGCCACTGACTAGCTCTTAATACTTTTTTTTAGATGAAAAATAAATTTTAAGGCTGGCCCTATAGCCTAGTAGTTAAGGAAACTGGCTCCCCCGTGGCCAACTGCGGTTTGAATGCTAGTCTTGGTGGCATGAAAAACATTCTGGGTGGACTGCAGCCAAGATCTAGAGCTTTCAGGGAATAAGAAATGAAAATAGTCTACTGATAATTCAGCCTCCAGCCCCGAGTCTCAAGTGGTAGGGCACCCCCTCTATTCTTCTCTCTGTCTCTCTCTGCTTCTCTCTTTCTTCTCATATTTTGGTAATTCTTCTTTTAAAAAAATTTTTAAGGTAAAGTATTCTCTTGGCTTTCAGATCCTCCTTTATCTTTCTAACAAGCCTCTTTCCCCTTCCTATTTAGAAGAGGCAAAGGGCAGGCCTTTAGAACAAGACTCTTCCATTGCAACTGAGAACTAGTGCTTTCACACAGCATACTCACGCACCGCATGGTTTTCATTTTTGCTTTGAAAAAAATTAAGTTTTTAGTTGTTTTTTTTTTCTTTTGTTCTCTCTCTC
>NW_006159876.1:54121-56361 GCF_000334495.1 Tupaia belangeri chinensis | reverse complement strand
CTTTCCCTCTGTTTTCTTTTCCTTCTTCTTTTACTTCATCACTTTGCTGTTCAGTCTCCATGCACTGAGTGTCTAGACAGATCTAAGGAAACCGTAGCCCAACATCCAAATACTATTAGGGTCAATATATTCCTTAATACCCACTGGATCTGCTGTGCAAAGGGATTAAAACAAATCGGCAAAGAGATTGCAGATCACCTCCTCCTGCACACTCCCAAATGCTCAGATTGAACTTCTAAAAATTAGGAAGATGCTTATAACCCATCAGATGACTAGAAATCACTGCAAAGGCACAGGAATGTGAGAAACCAAGATAATACCTGCCCCCACCCAAAGGAAAAGAGTAACTCCTCTTCATCCACAGACAGTACAATGGAACTAGTGAAAATGTCTGATAATGGCTATGTCACTGGACTCCCATGTAGTCAACCACGGTTTGAGTCCAGGACCCTGTGGCTTAAACTCACACCAGGTGCATGTGCGTGCATGCCCAAGATCCCAAGAGGAGAATGGAGAAGGGATTGCAGTGTGGCCATCCCCCCTGGGGGGTGATTTCTCGCTTTCTGTCTCTCTTTCTCTCTCTTCCTGGCAAGTGCACGCACCCTATAGCAAAAACCTCTCAAAAAAAAAAAAAACCAAAAAAAAAAAACAAAAACAATTTAGGATAGTCATAGTGACAAAGCTAACAGAAATGGAAGGGAAGAGAGACAATGAATTCCCTTTTGGAATTCTCTGTTTTCTAGGCAGGAGAATAGAGTCAAAGAGTTCTAGGAGGTGAGGAAGTTCTTTCATGAGCTGAAAGAGGAAATACACATCATAAAAAAGAATCAAATGGAACTGTTAGAGATGAAGGTTGTAATACAGGAAATCAAAACCTCCCTTGAAAGTATTAAAAGCAGACTAGATAATACAGAAGATTGAATCTCAGATGCAGAAGACAGAATTGCTGGCCAAGAAAAATGCATCAAAAAGACTGAGAAAATAGTACAAAACAATGAGAATAATATATGAGAAATGCTAGATACTATTAAATGTCCAAACATATGACTAATTGGTATCCCAGAAGGTGAAGAGATTAATAAGAATGTTGATAATATATTCCATGAGATCCTGGAAGAAAATTTTCTAAACCTAGAGAGACATTCAAAGATCCAGACCCAAGAAATACAAAGGACCCCAAATAGAATCAACCCAAGAAGATCTTCTCCAAGAAACATTATAGCCAGATTGACCAAAACCACAAGCAAAGACAAAATAGTCAGACTGGCAAGAGAGAAATGGCAAGTTACCTACAAAGGATATCCCATCAGGCTAACAGTGGACCTCTCATTGGAAACAATGAAAGCAAGGAAAGAATGGGAAAATATATTCAAAGTGTTAAGTGAAAAACAATTTCAACCAAGAATACTATACTCATGGGACCAGCATTTAGCATAATGGCTATGTCACTGGACTCCCACGTAGTCGACTGTGGTTCGAGTCCCAGACCCGGTGGCTTAAAACTCATGCCGGGCGCGTGTTCGTGCATGCCCAAGATCCTGAGAGGAGAATGGAGGAGAAGGGATTGCGGTGTGGCCTTTCCCCCTTGGGGGTGATTTCTCACTTTCTGTCTCTCTGTCTCTCTCTGTCTTTCTGGCGAGTGCACACACCCTATAGCAAAAACTCTCAAAAAAAAAAAAAAGAATACTATATTCAGCAAGATTATCCTTCATATTGGAAGAAAAGACAAGAACATTCTCAGCTAAACAAAACCTCAAAGAATTTACTGACACCAGACTAGTTCTCCAAGAAGTTCTGAAGGGAGTGCTATACCAGGAAAACTAAAATCAGACATACAGAAATAAGAGTTAAAAAATATCAAAGAAAAGGGCCAACTTAATGGTAGGGACAAGTCTGGAGTTGATTATTGTCTTCCAGAATTTATTTATTATTTTTTAATTAATTATTTATTTTTCATTTCATTTTCTTTTATACATTCAATCACATTATTATTTGTCTTACAAAATGGATATTTCAAAGGTGAACATTTCTCCCTAATACAGTTGATAAAACTACAAAATATCTTCAACAAATAATACCACTTTTTTTTTTTTTTTGAGAGGTTTTTCACTATAGGGCATGTGCGCTCGCCAGACATAGAGCCAGAAAGAGGGAAATCACCCCCCAGGGGGGATGGTCACGCCGCAGTCCCTTCTCCTCCATTCTCCTCTCGGGATCTTGGGCACGCACGCACATGCGCC
>NW_006159876.1:48911-50575 GCF_000334495.1 Tupaia belangeri chinensis | reverse complement strand
AATTTGTCCATCTCATCCAGATTGTCTTGTTTCTTAGCAAATAGGTGTTCAAAGTATCCTCTAATGGTGTTTTGAATTTCTACTATGTCTGTTGTTATATTACCAGCTTCATGGCAGATTTGATTCACCTCGTTCCTTTCTCTCTTTTTCTTAATAAATCTCGCTAGTGGTGTATCAATTTTGTTTATCCTTTCAAAGAATCAGCTTTTACTTTCATTTATTTTTCTGTACAGTACATTTATTTTCTATTTCATTTATTTCTGCTCATATCTTTATTATTTCCTTTCTCCTATAGTTTTTTGTATTTTTTTGCTGTTGCTTTTCCAATTCTCTGAGACATGATGTTAAGTGATCCATTTGCCTTCTTTCTCTCTTCCCCTTATGTGCACTAATTGCTATGAACTTCCCTCTTATGACTGCTGTAGCAGTGTCACAAAGGTTATGGAAACTTGTGTCCTCATTGTCATTGGCTTCCATGAATCGTTTGATTTCAGTCTTTATTTCTTCGGTAGTAGTGGAGCCATTCAGAAGTTATGTTATTTAGTTTCCATGTATTTGAGTATTTTTGAGGATTTCTCTTGATACTAAACTCAAGTTTAATTCCATCATGGTTGGAGAAGATGCTGGGTATAGTTTCTATGCATCTGAATCTGTAGAGGCTTGCTTTGTGCCCTATTACGTGGTCAATCTTAGAGAAGGTTCCATGTGGCGGTGAGAAAAAAGTGTATCTCGTGGTTTTTGGATGGAAAGTTCTATAGATGTATGTTAAGTCCATTTGACTTATGCTATCTTTTATATCCTTTATGTCTTTACCTATTTTTTGTCTAGATGATCTGTCCAGAGGTGATAGTGAGGTGCTGAGGTCTTCAACAATTAGTGTATTGCAGTCTATCTCCCCTCATAGATCTAACAGTCTTTCCTTCACAGATTTGGGTGCTCCTGTGTTAGGCGCATAGATATTAATAAGTGTTAGATCTTCTTGATCGATTGACCCTTTCACTACAGTATAGTTCCCCTTTTTCTCTCTTTGAACACTTTTTGTTTTAAAGCTTATTTTGTCAGAAATTAGTATTGCAACTCCAGCTCTTTTTCAGTTCGCATTTGCATGGAAAACCTTTTTCCAACCCTTCGTTTTCAGTTTATGTATGTCTTTATCCATGAAGTGTGTTTCCTGTAGGCAACACAGAGAGGGTTTTTGTTTTTTAATTCATTCAGCCTGTCTGTGTCTCTTGATTGGAGAATTTAATCTATTGACATTCAATGTTATTATCGATGTTACTGGATCTGTCCTGATGTTTAAGTTGGCCATTGTCTTAGTTGCCTTTTACTCCTTTGTTCTGGCTTTTACTTCTTTAGTTTTCCTGGAACAGTACTTTATTCAGGGTTTCCTGGAGAGCTGGTCTGGTGCTGGCAACTTGTTTCAGGTTTTGTTTGTCTGAGAAGATTTTAATATTTTTTTCCCATATAAAAGATAATCTTGCAGGATGTAATAATCTTGGTTGAACTTGTTTCTCTCTTAACACTTCCAATACATCTTCCCATTCTTTTCTTTCTTGCATTGTTTCTGTGTTAGCCTGATGGGGTGACCTTTGTAAGTCACTTGTCGTTTCTCTCTTGCCAGTTTTGGTATCTTATCTTTATCTGTGGTCTTTGCCAGTCTGGCT
>NW_006159876.1:46944-48775 GCF_000334495.1 Tupaia belangeri chinensis | reverse complement strand
TATTAGTTTCTTCATCTTCTGGGATACCAATTATTCGGATGTTAGGATGTCTAATGGAATCTAGTATTTCTCGTATGTTATCTTCATTTTTTTTTTGTTGTTGTTGTTGTTATTTTCTCTATCTTTTTAGTGGTTTTCTCTAGGTCAGAAGTTTTATCTTCTACATCAGAGATTCGATCTTCAGCATGGTCTAATTGACTATTAATACTTTCGAGAGAGTTTTTGACTTCCTGTATTACAGACTTCACCTCTAATATTTCCATCTTATTCTTCATTAGCGTGTCCATTTCTTCCTTCATATTGTGGAAGGACTTTCTTATCTCCTGTAGTTCATTGTCTCTTTTCTGTTCCAGCTCATAGTATTTGTTCACCATGAATGTTCTAAATTCTTTCTCGGACACTTTGGTAACGTCTTCTATTTTTTCAAGAAAAGGAAGGGAGTTACTGTGTTCTTTTGTTGGAGACATATTTCCTGCTTTATTCAGACCTGAGGTTCTTCTTCTACTTCTAAGTATTGGGAGATGTGTTCCCTTTGGATTACCTGAATACTTTTTAAGAGAACGCTTCCTTGAATAGGAGCAAGTGTGTTTCCTTTTTGCTGTGGAACGAAGATTGCCAAAGTCTCTCTTCTGTTGTGTTTAGCAATGTGATACAAAGAAGAGTATTCTCTTCAGGCGTACAAAGAAAAGTATCTCCTTTTTCACAGGTGGTTCAGTAAAGGGGAGGATCTCAGAGAATCTTAAAATACTAGAATATTTCAGAACTGTAATTCTAGACCTATCTAAACCGCCAGGGATGGTGTAATAAAGGAAGTGAAGACTAAATAAGTGGGAAGAAAATAATAAGGAAAATAAAGAAGAAGTCATGCAACTGCACGTTGCGCGATTTCGCCAGGGGTCTGAAGATGGAAGTGGGGGGCTGCAGAGCTGAGGGTGTTCCTGTGTGGCAAGGAGAAGTGAGAAATTTACAAATGAAAGAGAGGAAAAGGAAAGAAAACCCTACCTTGCTGACAGAGGTAGGGGTCTCTGGCTTGGGGGTCCTGGGGCTAGAGCTGGGGTGGGGAGCCCTGCCTCAGTATCCCTTATGCCAGGGGTCTCCATCTTCCAGAATTTAAACAGAAAGCTAGGACCACAACAGAAGTTAGATTGAGTACATGAGACTGAGTTGGTGAAATAGAATTTTGACTTTTGACTAAAACAATACCAATTTTGTTCTCTGCGTTGTACTCCAGAGATAAAGATTTTTGTCTTCTCTTGAATTGTTGGCAGATCTATGTACCTACTCTTTGAACAGGATCCTAACCTGTTTCCTGGCTTTACGTCTTAAGCAAAGTTCTCTTAACATTTTTTAATTTTTATTTAAAAAAAAAAAAGAAAAAAAAGGAGAAAAGAAAAGAAGAAAGAAAAGAAAAGAACAAGAAAAGAAAATAAAAGAAAAGAGAAAAACTTTCTGGGTGTGCCCAAAATGACAGAATGGAAAAATGGAGAAGAGACTGCTGTATGGCCACACTCTACTGAGGGGCGCTTTTCCCCTCTGTCTTTGTTTTTCTGTCTTACTCTGGCAAGCACACGTGTTCTCTGGCAATTAAAAAAATTTCAATGGGGACCAGCAATTGGCGTAATGTTTATGTTGCTGGACTCCTATGTAGTCGACCGCGGTTCGAGTCCCAGACCTGGTGGCTTAAAGTCATGCCGGGTACATGTGCGTGCGTGCCCAAGATCCCGAAAGAATGGAGGAGAAGGGATTGCCGGGGGAGAAGAATGGAGAAGGGATTGGCCATCCCCCCGGGGGGTGATTTCTTGCTTTCTTTCTCTCTGTCTCTGTCTTTCTG
>NW_006159876.1:24063-46735 GCF_000334495.1 Tupaia belangeri chinensis | reverse complement strand
GAAGGGATTGCGGCGTGACCATCCCCCCTGGGGGGTGATTTCTCGCTTTCTGTCTCTATGTCTCTCTCTGTCTGTCTGGCGAGCGCACACGCCCTATAGCGAAAATCTCTCCAAAAAAAAACACCAAAAAACAAATTTTCAACGTAAAATATAGATAACAGAAAATTTACCATTTTAAACTTTATTTTTATTATTATTTTTGGCATAGGGTGTGTGCACTTGTTGGAGAGACAGAAAGAAAGTGACAACTACCCCCCCCCAGGGGAATGGCCATGCCACTATCCTTTCTCCTCCAGTCTCCTCTCAGGATTTTGGGCAGGCACACACGTGTGTCCAGTGTGATTTTTCAAGTTGTAGGTCCGGGACTTGAATTGCAGTTGGCCATGTAGGAGTCCAGAGCTTTAACCACCACGTCACCTGCTGGCCCCAATTTTGATATCTTTATAGTTTATTTCGCTCTGTAGAATGTGATGTCTTTCCGTATTACTCTTTTTAAAAAGTTTGTAGACATAGGCCAGCAGGTGGCATGGTGATAAAGGTGGCTCGATCCCACATGGCCCACTGTGCAGTTCAAGTCCCAGACCCAGTGGATTAAAAAACGCACTAGGCACATGTGTGAGTGTGTCCAAAATCACAAGAAGAGAATGGAGGAGAAGGGATTGTGGTAGGGGGGGCCATCTCCGTGTGTGTGGGGGGGTGCTTTCTCACTTTCCCTCTCTCTCTCTCTGTCTCTGTCACTGGTGAGTACATGTGACCTATATCAAAAAAGTATTCTGGATATTCTAGTATATTTTATTTTCCAGTTGAATTTTTGAATCAGCTTATCAAATTTCATAAAAACTTCAGCTGGGATCTAAGTCTTATTTAGTAAGACTTAAAAAAAAAATCATGAGATTCTAATGACTCCAAATGGAAATTTTATTTTCTTTCCAAATACACAGTACTGTGTTCTGGCTAATTGTATTCAGGTGAGGAAGAAATTTAAGTTCCACTGTGCGCATAGTCTCAGGGTGTTTTAAATACACCCGCAGAGAAGGATAAGACTGAGGAAGAGGCCCGTGAGACGCTGATGCAGAGGCCTACGGGACTTCCTGCTCCCCAGCGTATGTTATCTGCAGGGCACAGGCAGAACCAAGGAGGGAACTGGGGTGTGGACTCTGAAGACGGGGTTACAGCATCAAAATTCCGAAGTCGGTTAGTATCGGGAAACCTAGCATTCCTGACTACGTTTTAGCTGTCTTGTGCCACAAAATAATTTGACCCTCACCCAGTTTCACCCATCATATGCCAGCCAGCCAGAGGACAAGCTTTTTATTTTATTTTTTCACCTCTCCCTTCAGGGGAGATGGCCATGCCACAATCCTTCTCCTCCGATCTCCTCTGAGGATTTTGTGCATGCATGTATGTGTGCCCAGCGTGAGGTTCGAGCCACCAGATTTGGGACTCGAACCGCAGCTGACCACATGGGAGTCCAGCGCCTTAACCATTCCATCCCTTGCTGGCCCTAAGGGCAAGCTTTTGTTGGCCCTCACAAATGTCATCATTCCATATGGTGTGTGGAAGCTGGGTAGCATGGTAGCTCTAAAGTTAGACTCGCACGTTATTCATTGGATGGTAAATATATATCTTCACTTTTAAAATAACATCTAAGAGGGGGCCGGCAGGTGGCGTGGTGGTTAAGGGCACTGGACTCCCACATGACCAGCTGTGGTTCGAGGCTCGGACCTGGAGGCTTGCTTTCTCACTTTCTCTCTCTCTCTTTCTCTCTGTGTGTGTCTCTCTCCGGAAATATTAAAATAATAATAATAAAGTGAAATAATGCCCTAAAAAAATAAAAAAAAAAACCTCTAAGACGATGCAGCTGATAGTGTGCTATAGGACAGGATCCCTGTTCCAGAAGAGGGACCCGCTAAACCTTACCAGCTCATGTATGGACTTGGCTCGTCTAAGCAGAGGCAAGCAACTTATATCGCATAGTACGAGATCAGAGAGGGTGACCTAGAAACCAAAACTCCCACTTCAGAGAGCAAATTAGGACACGCTGAAAACACGGACAGAGTCCTTGGACCAAGTAGTGGGATTCAGCACTGGAAAATTCTGGGACTAATAACCAGTTCACACTCTAGTGCATATCGTTCTGTTTTCAGAGGGTCCTCGTTTCAGCCATTTTCATGATGACGTCTCCATGTGGATAGAAAGTGGAAAGAAGGCTTTCAGGGTGGCATTCCGATTGTACCAAATGGGAATCAACCCCCCTCGTAACTGGAAGTATTTAAAAAGTATATATAACTAGCTACAGGATTGACATTGAATTTTTTTTACGTTTGCCAAAGGGTGCGTGAGTTCACCAGAGAGAGAGAGAGAGAGACAGAGACAGAGAGAGGGAAAGTGAGAGATCACCTCCTGGGGGAGGCCACACACTGCAGTCCCTTCTACATCCTCCTCTTGGGATCCTGGACGTGCACATGCACACATCTACTGTGAATTTCAAGCCACCTGGTCCAGGACTTGAACTGGTCAGCCATGTGGGAGTCCAGTGCCTTAACCACCATGCCACCTGCTGGCCCCAACATTTAAATATTTTTATAAACATATTAGATAAACACCACCAACAATATTTCACAAATAAACTACAAACATATATCAGAATGAGATGGAGCTGCCTCGTAATGACCACATGATCTGCCCTGTTCCTTAGCGTTACTGAGGATGGGAGATCAGGTGTGCGTGACTCCCGACGTGATCCAGAATGAAGTAAATGTGACCTCATTCGCAGTATCCTTGCCCCCCCACCAAAAAGAAAATATTGAATCTAATCGACCCATAGTTCCACTATGTTAAATAACATTAAAAGCACACAGCAGCTGAGTGGTACCCATATGTCAAAAGATATGGCCACTGGGACCAGCAGTTAGTGTAATGGCTATGTCGCTGGACTCCCACGTAGTCGACCGCGGTTTGAGTCCCGGACCTGGTGGCTTAAACTCACGCCGGGCATGTGTGCGTGCGTGCCCAAGATCCCGAGAGGAGAATGGAGGAGAAGGGATTGCGGCGTGGCCATCCTCCTTGGGGGGTGGGTGATTTCTTGCTTTCTGTCTCTCTGTCTCTCTCTGTCTGTCTGGCGAGCGCACGTTCCCTATAGCAAAAACCTCTCCAAAAAAAGAAAAAAAAGGAGAAAGCAAAAGACATGGCCACTTTTCAGATGTGACTGAACTGGTTCCAGGAAGTTAAACATTTATGGACTCACGATAGTGAACACAAATTCAGCTTCCTGCACCTTGACCAGAGGTGCTTATTCTAATCAATTTTAAGTACTGTACATTATTTGAATTTTGCAAAATGGTATTTGTTATTACATTAGTTTGCATATAATTGAGGCTAAAAGTATTTGTTTCCTGTTGATTAGCTGTTTATTTTCTTCTTTCTTTCTTTCCGTCCTCCTTCCTTCCTTTTTTTTTCTTTCTTCTCTTTCTTTCTTCCTTCTTTCTCTTCCATCCTTCCTTTCTTTCTTCCTTTTCTTTTTCTTTCTTTCTTCTTTCTCTCCTTTTAGTTTTACTATAGGACATGTGTGCTCAGCAGAGAGAGACACAGGGAGAGGTGGGAGTAAAAGAGCACCACCCCCGGGGGGTGACCACACCACAGTCCCTTCTCCATTCCCCTCTCAGGATTTTGTGCATGCATGCACACGTGCCCACCATGTTTTTCAAGTTGCCGGGTCCAGGACTCCAACCACGTTGTTGGCCATGTGGGATCCAGTTGCCTTAACCACTATGACAATGGCTAGCCTGATGAGCTATTCTCTACCATTTGTTCTATGGGAGCGTGTGCATGTGTGCATGTGTCCATGTGTGTGTGCATGTGTGCATGTGTGTGTGCATGTGTGCATGTGTGCATGTGCATGTGCGTGTGTGCGTGTGCAGGAATAGCACCTTCAACAAGGTCTTGCCACACCGTGGCCGCCTCCCAGCCTTCCAGCTCGTCAGGATCTTGGCGCCCCTGTGAGCCCTGCATGTTTCAGGCCGGCACAGGATCTGAACCTGTGGTTGGCCATGTGGTTTTCAGTACTGCAGGTCAGCATGTTGCTGCCTGCATCGCTGAGGCCCTCTTTTCGGTTTAAAGAACTGTCTATTCAGGGCCTGGACTGTGGTGCTGAGGTGAAACGCAGTGCTCTGTGAGGCTGACCCACATGGGGAGGCTCTGGGTTCACATCCAGAGACCTCCCTGAGGATGCTAGCACGTGCATGCCTGTGATCCAGGATTGGCAGAGGTGGAGCATGCCTCTAAGACTCCATTTGGGGTGTTGTCTCTCTGTCTCTCTCACTTGTGTAAGAAATTATTTTTTAGAGAGTTTTTTGTTGCTATATGGCACATGTGCTCACTGGAGAGACAGAGAGACAGAAAGCGAGAAATCTCCCCCTAGGGGCGACAGCCATGCCACAATCCCTTCTCCTCTGTTCTCCTCTTGAAATTTTGGGCACGCACACACATGAGTGAGTTTTAAGCCACCAGGGTCCAGGACGTGAACTGCGGTCGACTGCTTGAGAGTCTAGTGATGTAATCACCATGCTATCTGCTGGTTTCTTGTGGAAGAAATTTTAAAAAGAAAAGATTTGTCTACTCAGGGCCAGCTCAGAGCTCTAGTGATGCTGGATCCAAAGGACTGGGGCTTCTGATCCTGGCCGGCCAGAGGGCTGGGAAGATGCTGGCAAGAGAGCCTATTGAAAGTGCTTGTCTCTCTTCTTGCTCTCTCCCTCTTTCTCTGTCTCTCTCTTGTGAAAGACATAGATAAAAAAATAAAGAATTACTTATGCATTTTTGCCCATTGGTCTGTTTGGATCTTGATGATTTTCTTGTTGGAACTCATGCTGTCTTGATTTAGTGAGGATATTTACCATTTATCATATTTGTTGCATTTTTTCTAGCTTCTGTTTGTCTTATAATTTTGCTTATTGCTTTATATAGTGTTTAAACATTTTACTGGGGTTAACTATTCTACTACTACTTTCTTTTGAGATTCTAACATTGGTGTTAAACATAGAAAATTCTTCCCTGTTTATAGAGCGATTCTGCTTAGTGAAGAGGGTCTGACACATATGCACCTCCATTTGCTTCTGTATATAACTCAACTTTACACTTGACCGTAGCCTAAAGGCCAAGGAGTGATACGTGATTTGATGGTTACATACTTTTTAAAGACTTACTTATTATATTTGTTATGTTTTATTTTTTTGAATTTTATCAGATAGAGAGAAAAAGGGAAAGTGAGAAAGCAAATCTCCAGGTCCAGGACTCGAACTGCCATCAGCCATGTGGGAGTCCAGTACCTTAACTACCACACCACCTGCCAGTCCCAATGTTTACATATTTAGCTTTTGCTCAACATGCATGCTTTTGACATACGATGAAGAAAGATCTAACTTACTTTTTATCCACATGGAAAACCATTGACTTGGGTTCTATATTGAAAAATTCCCATTTTCATGTGACTTGGGAAATGAAGTTTTAATATCACCAAGACCCAATGTTCCTTTTTCATTGCTGATCTAGAAAGACCAAAATTCTACCAAAACCTGCATTACTTTGATCTTGATATATTTTGCTTTCTTTTGTTTTCTCTGAGGTAAAATGGGAACTTGGTCTTTCCTTATGCTACTGAATAACAAAGAAGGGATCATCATTTACATTTTGTATTAGTGAATATTTTGGCTATTTATATTTTATAAACTCATATCACTGGATTTTCACTACTAGCAATAAATCTTGATTTCTGTCTGCGTGCACTCTTCTAAAAATTGGAAAGTCAATGTCCCCAATTACTGTACGTGAAATTCTGACTGACTCTAAGTTTAAAGCGTATTCCTAAAGGGGAGTTGAAAATTAAGAAAAAATATCAATTTGCAATCAGAAAATAAATAACAGTCAACATGTACATTGGATTAAGGAACCAAGAAGGAATAAAGAGAAGATGGATTTTGTCATGTGAGGAGGGGAAGAAGACCAACCACCCAAGGCAATGCCAGAGATTCCAGGGAAGCTGTGAAATCCGACAGGAACTACACACACGTTTAAAACTTGGTGAAAACGTTGTCTGCCTCTAGACGCATCACTGGATTTAATATATTAAATGATTCCCAAGAGAGTATGTGTCAAGTTTATCTGGTTTATCTGAGCCCTACACAGTCATCCCTGCATGTCAGAACCAGGAAAGAGGACAGGAGGCCTCGGGCGCAAGGGCTGGGTAGAAAACAGTCTGGGGTGAAGATGGCGGAGTTGGGTTGTCAAGTGAACTCTTTCTACCTCTTAAACATTCCACTTTTTCACACCTGCCACCATGAGTTCATTCTTCTACAAATCAGTACACGAACACGCCAAATTACTGAGGCTCAGTTAGTCAACGTTCCCAAAGTGTGGTAGAAAATGTTCACAAACTATTCGCTGGGGCCCACTGCTGGCTACACCAGAATGTGTTAAGTTAAAGCTAAAGTTAAACACGCACCCTAGTTTACTATGCTTTGTAATATTTATTCATAAGGTACAAACATAAAAGTCTGTCCCTGAGGGGCCAGAAGATAGCGCAAAGGCTAAGGTGCTGGATCCCACATGGCCGACTCTATGGTTCAAGTCCTGGACCTGGTGGCTTAAAAATCATGCCGGGTGCATGTGCATGCAAGTGCCCAAAATCCCAGGAGGAGAATGGAGGAGAAGGGGGAGCGGCATGGCCATCCTCCCTCGGGTGATTTCTCACTTTCTCTCTCTTCTGTCTCTTTCTGGTAAGAGCATGCACCCTACAGTAAAACTAAAAAAAAAAAAAAACCAAAAAAAAAAACAATGGTGTCCTTGAAAGCAGAGTAGTGTCATGTGCTTCATGATCCTGGCATAATTTATCACAAAAAGGTGGGAAGAAATAGACTTGGAACAACTCTGCTTGACTGGACACGTGAGACAGTGCCACTTCTACTGTCATCAGCAGCAAAGTGGGCACTCTGCGACAACGTCTAGGATCTAAGTAAGTGCCAGGCCAGGGTGCGATCGCATCCCGGATGCGCACTATCAGTACAGAACGTCTGCGTGGGCTTCTCCCCGCTCCTGCAGCTAACCCTTGGGGTTTTCCCATGTGGATATCACCTCCTACGATACTAATCCCCTCTTTTTTTTTTTTTATTAAATTAATTAATTTTCCAAATTTGACCAGAGAGGGTCAGAGCAAGCACGTGTGAAGGAGGGAAAGTGAGAAAGCAAGCCACCAGATCTGGGGCTTGAACCACAGTCGGCCGTTTGAGAGTCCAGCGCCCTTAACCACCACGCCACCTACTGGCCCCTCCCCTTTTCTGATCTAGCTCCTGAGAAACAAAAGCAGTTTAGAGCAGTCTGGAATGCAAGGTCCATATATATATATTTTTAATTCATGGGAGAAAGAAAGAGAGAGAAACGCTTGGGACAGGGTCTTATGCCACGACCCTCTTCCCAGAGCTCTCCGGCTCGTCAGGATGTTGGACATGCATACTTCAGCTATTGGGTTTTTGGTTCACTGGGGATCCAAACCCGTGGTCTGCCATGTGGCTTCCCGCACTGTAGTTCAGTTCACTGCCAAGGCTGGGTCCCAAAGTCCACTTAAAATGCAATGGCCCAAGTCAGATATGAGTCTGGGACTCTGGTTTTGCCTACCCACCTGTCCGGGGGTGACGGTTTTAAGGCATATTTAGTTTGCAGTAAACAAACCGACCAGCCTTTGCCGCATTCTCCAGCCCATGATACAAAGAGTAATCGTGCAGCCAGTCAACTTGCCTGCATTGTGTAAAATGGACCAATGTGAGTTCCTACCAAGCACTTCCAACTTCCCGTTCTCTTGCCCTTCTTCGGTTACAAACCTAGAATCCTGGCAGCCATTTTCAGTGTGCCGTTTTAGGCATCCAGAATCTGTCACCTTGGAGAGTCGTCCTACATGGGCTCACATAAATCATTTTTGGGCCACATCTGTGGGCTGATGCAACGTGCTGCTCAAAGAAAGCCAGATCCCACCAGGTGACCACAGTTCGAATGCCCATCCTGGTCTGCCTGAAACACGCCAGGCACACACACGAGTGTCCGAGATCAGACATGAGGGAGGACGAGAGGAGGGGGGTGCAGTGTGACCAGATCTTGCAGTGGGTGCTCCTCTCTCACTCTGTCACTTGCACATGTGCATGTGAGCACTCTGTCACAAATAAGTAAAAAAATGACAAAATAATAATAAAGGGTCAGTAGATGATATGGTGGTTAGGGTACTAGATTCCCACATGGCTGACTGCAGTTCAAGTCCCGGACCCAGCAGCTTGAAAATCATGTTGGGCGCATGTGTGTGCATGCCTCAAATCCCAGGAGAACGGAGAAGAGATTGCAGTGTGGCTATCTCCCCTGGGTGGTGATTTCTCACTTTCCCTCTTTCTGTCCCTCTCTAGTGAGTGCAGGCACCCCTGGTAAATAAATAAATAAATAAAGACATAAAATAATAAAACGACACCATTTTAATTTCACTTGTTATGCCTCGCCTTTCCTTTCTACTATAGATGACACTTTCCTATGTATTCAATGAATCACCTTTGGGGGGACTCATGGTTTATGGAACAGTTGTCCAGAAAGTCTCTCGGGCATTAATTTATACTTAGGGGGAAAAAAAGAAAAAAAATGAAACATTCGGAAGAACCTTGGCCACTTTTGTGCAAAATAAAATTTTGCATATGAAAGACATTTTGCCTTTAAACAATGCCATTCTTTTCTCCCAATTCAGTTAAACTTTTAGACCCAAGTCTTTCAGACCTTGAATTATACTTGAAAAGGAGCAAGAACAGGTGGCAAAAGCCTATCGTGTGTTTGTGGAAAGCACTGGCGTCAGAGTCAGGACTGTTTAACTCAGTTTCTATCTCTGATACTTAAGTCACGACTTACAAACAAAAGATGGAAACGAAACAGAAAAGAAGGCGAACGTGAATAAAGCAAACCTATACGATCTCGGGCTTTCTTATTATCACTCCTCCCACCAGACTGAAATTGGGATACTTTCCAAAAAGCTTCCTTAAAACCAGAAAATGGCTGGGACCAGCAGTTAGCGTAATGGCTATGTCGCTGGACTCCCACGGAGTCGACCGCAGTTCGAGTCCCGGACTCTGTGGCTTAATACTCACGTTGG
Source organism: Tupaia belangeri chinensis (assembly GCF_000334495.1). NCBI lineage: Eukaryota > Metazoa > Chordata > Mammalia > Scandentia > Tupaiidae > Tupaia > Tupaia belangeri. Next base: position 37,569 of record NW_006159876.1, on the reverse strand, counting down.
GCACGTGTGCGTGCTTGCCCAAGATCCCGAGAGGAGAATGGAGGAGAAGGGATTGTGGTGTGGCCATCCCCCCGGGGGGTGATTTCTTGCTTTCTGTCTCTCTGTCTCTCTCTGGCGAGCGCACGTTCCCTATAGCAAAAACCTCTCAAAAAACAAAACAAAAACAAAAACAAAAAAAGAACCAGCAAATGGCCAATGGGAACACTAGTGGCCAACATTCTCTGTGTAGTAAACATCCATGTGAATAACGCCGTCACGCTAGACCACTCAGACCACCCCAGTACTAGTCACGGCAACGAGAACACGCGGGCCTGTGGCTCTCTGCAGCCACATGGAATCACGTGGGGAGGTGGCCCTGGAGACCCATTTCCTTCTCTGCACGGCTTCGAAGGACAGTGGATGTGCAGGGCTGTCGGCTCTGTGGAGGGCGCTCTTTCTGACAAGGTCACTTCCTCAACCCAGCAGCTTCTGCGGTGACAGAGGGGCATGGGATCACCTGTCGCTTTGCCCTCTGCACCACAGGGTGGGCTAGGATGCCACCCAACCTGTGTGTGTCGAGTGACGAGCGTTCAGGGGCCAGCTGCCTGAACACATGTGCCACCAACTCTGCAGATGTGTGTATCACGTGCTGTGTCCATGTCCTGAGCTACATTCCAAACATTTCACTCCCAGGGAATTCGATGAGTGCAGTGTGGACCAACACAAGGAAAGTCAGGACGCGGGTGTCCACAGCCAAGCTGGTTCTGCCAGGGACCGCCGGGTGACCTTGGCTTCACTTCACCCCCGGGCCCCACTTTTCCCTTTACTAGATGGAGAGGTGCAACTACGACACTCTTAAAGACTGGGGGACCAGCAGTTAGCATGATGGCTATGTTGCTGGACTCCCCTGTAGTCAACCATGGTTCGAGTCCCGGACCCAGTGGCTTAAACTCATGCCAGGTGCGTGTTCGTGCGTGCCAAGATCCCGAGAGGAGAATAGAGGAGAAGGGATTGCTGAGTGGCCATCCCCCCTGGGGGGGGACTTCTTTCTCTTTTTGTCTCTCTGTCTCTCTCTGTCTTTCTGGTGAGCACATGTGCCCTATAGCAAAAAAACAAAAACAAAACAAAACTAAAAACAAGAACAACAACAAAAAACCTCTCCAAAAAAAAAAAAAAAAAAAAGAAAAAGAAAAAGAAAAAAGACTGCTCTAATTCTTTAGAATTAGAGGTTCTTTAAGAATTAGAGTTGGTTTTTTTTTTTTGTTGTTGTTGTTGGTTTTTTTTTGTCTACTAGTTTGATGACAGTCCATGCATGGGGTCTTCAGAAGTACACGGAAAATTAAAGTTGTATTGAATTTCAATTTTTTCACAAATTTTTCTATTTTAGTTGCTTGAGGGCATGTGTGATCTCCAGAGAGAGAGAGAGAGAGAGAGAGAGAGAGAGAGAGGTACCCCCAATAGCACGACACAGTCCTGTCTCCACTTCTCAATCCTGTCGGGATTTGAGGCATGCATGCACATGTGCCTGGAGTGTCTTTTAAGCCACTGGGGTCAGGATTTGAATTGCAGTCGGCCGTGTGGGAGTGGCTTCTCTAACCACCAGGTTCTGGGCTAGCCCCTCCACAACTGTCTGAGGGCCTCTCCTATTTGTGGTGTAGGTTGTAATTCTCCCCCAACCTGAATACTACGTTAACCAGAACAGTACCATTTCTCACCAGTGGGAGACAGGGCAGGCTGCTGTGTGCACAGAAGTTAAGGGGAGCAGGGGGACCAACAGATGGCATAATGATTACATTGCTGAACTCTCACATAGTCAACCATGGTTTGAGTCCCAAACCTGGTAGCTTGCTTTCTCACTTTCCCTCTTTCTCTCTGTCTCTCTCTGGTCAAATTTAAATAAATAAATGAATAAATGGAGAATGGAGAAGGGACTGTGGCATGGGCATTCCCCCCAGGGGGTGATTTCTCACTTTCTGTCTCTGTCTCTTTGGCAAGTGCATGTGCCCTATAACAAAAATTTATCTGACACACACACAAAAAAGTTAAGGGGGCCAGGATCAGCAGATGGCGTAATGGTTATGTTGCTGGACTGCCACGTAGTCTACTGCAGTTCAGGTCTCAGTCCTGGCGGCTTGAAGCTCACACCGTGCATGTGTGTGTGCATGCCCAGTATCTGAGAGGAGACTGGAGGAAAAAGGACTGCAGCATGGCCATCCCCCAGGGAGTGATTTCTCGCCTTCTGTGTCTCTCTGTCTCTCTGGCAAGTGCATGTGCTCTATAGCAAAAATCTCTCTAAAAAAAGAAAAAAAAAAGAAGAAGTTAAGGGGAGGGGTCAACATGTGCATTGCTTATGGTTTTTCCAAAAACATTTTCTTTTTTTTTTTTGCTATAGAATGCGCTCGCTGGAGACACAGAGAGAGACAGAGAGACAGAAAGCAAAAAATTCATCCCCTGGGGGGATGACACCACAGTCTCTCCTCCATTCTCCTCTCCAATCTCCTCTCAGGATTCTGGACACACATGCACACTTACCGGGCATGAATTTCAAGCCACTGGGTCCAGGACTTGAACCGTGGTTGACTACATGGGAATCCAGCGACATAGCCATTACGCCATCTCTGGTCCCACAAAAAGACTTACGGACACATTTCAGTATATAAACGTAGGGGGTTATGATTTGGTGTGATTGTAGACCATGGTCCCTGAGTGAGGAGGTAGGTACAGGAATGAAAAGTGAGGGCGACAGGTGTGCAGGGGTGGCTCTCCTCTGTCCTGGAGCCTGGGTCTCAGGAACCCAGGTCCTGGTGGGTAGGGGCCTGCTTTCTCGGCATGCCATTCCTGCCCTCCCTGCCCACAGCAGACACATTGCTTTCTACTCAAACTCGCCTTAGGAGGGAGGGTATTCCCTCTCCAGAGGCAGCTGACCTCTCTGTTGGTGTCAATGAGGCACCTGAACCCAAGGCCACTTCCCTAAGACCAGAGGGTTTGGTGTTCCTCCTCCAGTTACACCAGGCCAGGCCCCGTGCACCCAGGACCACAAGCCCTGCAGCCTCTCACCCAGCACGTAAAGGCTTTGCTTCCCAGAGGGACGAGGCAGGAAGTGGCAGATCTGCGCCACCAGGGGGCGCTCTGGCCTCCCGCCCTAACCCTGCCAGGCTTCCCTGGAGACCTGGGTGGAAGCCTGTGGAAAGAGCTGGTGAGCTGCCAGCGCTCCCTCTGCCCACGCCACTCTGCCACTCTGCCACTCTCCGCCTTTCCCCATCTGCTAACGTCTTAGCTGATGCGGCTTGCTCGCCAGCTCCCTCTCTGCTCTGCTGCTGTGTGTCCGTGTCTCCCGGGCCGCTGTCCTTGGCTGGGACTCACCTTACTTGGTTGTATTGCAAATTCAGCCCTCCGATGGGCTCGGGAAAGTTATTTATTTATGATGTTATTTATTTGCTTATTTAAAAAAAATTGCAATAGGGTACGTGGGGTCTCCTGGGAGAGATACAGAGAGAGAGAGAGAGAGACCGAGAGAGAGACCGAGAGAGAGACCGAGAGGGAAAGTGAGAAAGCATCCCACAATCCCTTCTCCTTTCTCCTTTTGGGCCCCTGAGTCCGGGACCCAATCAAGTCATCAGCCACGTGGGGTCCAGTGGCTTTAACCACTGCCCCTGGCTGGCCCATTTCCAGCTTTCTAAATCCTAAATAGAGGAAGGAAAAAACATTAACATTATATAAAAATTTGAAAAATGAATATCTTGAGCTTGCCGAAATTTTTTCTTCCATTGCCATCAATATTTCTCTAGAATCCTGGAGTGCTACTGAAGCAGAATGTAGGCTTGCTTTTGACCAGAACCACCATCTTCCAGTAATTCACCAAAATGACAACTCAAAGGGCAACGGAGGCACCCGATACATGTTCTCTAGGCCTTTTGGAAAACATGGAGTCGTTTCTTTGGCGATCCACAAGAGAGGTCATATTGCAGACATCAAGGGAATGGGTACTGTTCAAAAAGGAATGTCCCATAAATATTACCGCGGCAATACTGGAAGAGTCCACAGTGTTACCCAGCATGCTGTTGGCGATGTTGCAAAACAGCAAGTTAAGGGCAAGCTTCTTGCCTGGAGAATTAATGTGCATATTGAGCATATTAAGCACTCTAAGAGCAGAGGTGGCCTCCTGAAACGAGTGCAGCAGCAGCCGCAGAGAGAGCTACCTGGGTTCAATGGAAGCGCCAGCCTGCTCCCCCAGGGAAGCACACCCTGTGAGGACCGATGGAAAGGGGCCTGAGCTGTGGAACCTATGCCCTCGGAATTCGTGGCGTAAAAGATGTTCAGATGTAAAAAGTTCTGGACTGTTACCAAAAAAAAGACATAGTTCAGATACTCAGTGTCTTCTGTGAGTAGCGTCACGAATTCATTCTGGTTCGGGTAAGGTCGTAAGCAAGAACGAGCTCATCTCTCTCATTACAGACTAAATGTGATGCACGTGCCTGCTTCTAATAATAATCTTATCATTTTGTTTCCTCATATGTGGCTTGTTGTGATTCTATTTATTAAAATAACTTCACTGGGCTTAATACTAAAAGAATGGAGACGAGAGAGAGACCGAGAGAGAGACCGAGAGGGAAAGTGAGAAAGCATCCCACAATCCCTTCTCCTTTCTCCTTTTGGGCCCCTGAGTCCGGGACCCAATCAAGTCATCAGCCACGTGGGGTCCAGTGGCTTTAACCACTGCCCCTGGCTGGCCCATTTCCAGCTTTCTAAATCCTAAATAGAGGAAGGAAAAAACATTAACATTATATAAAAATTTGAAAAATGAATATCTTGAGCTTGCCGAAATTTTTTCTTCCATTGCCATCAATATTTCTCTAGAATCCTGGAGTGCTACTGAAGCAGAATGTAGGCTTGCTTTTGACCAGAACCACCATCTTCCAGTAATTCACCAAAATGACAACTCAAAGGGCAACGGAGGCACCCGATACATGTTCTCTAGGCCTTTTGGAAAACATGGAGTCGTTTCTTTGGCGATCCACAAGAGAGGTCATATTGCAGACATCAAGGGAATGGGTACTGTTCAAAAAGGAATGTCCCATAAATATTACCGCGGCAATACTGGAAGAGTCCACAGTGTTACCCAGCATGCTGTTGGCGATGTTGCAAAACAGCAAGTTAAGGGCAAGCTTCTTGCCTGGAGAATTAATGTGCATATTGAGCATATTAAGCACTCTAAGAGCAGAGGTGGCCTCCTGAAACGAGTGCAGCAGCAGCCGCAGAGAGAGCTACCTGGGTTCAATGGAAGCGCCAGCCTGCTCCCCCAGGGAAGCACACCCTGTGAGGACCGATGGAAAGGGGCCTGAGCTGTGGAACCTATGCCCTCGGAATTCGTGGCGTAAAAGATGTTCAGATGTAAAAAGTTCTGGACTGTTACCAAAAAAAAGACATAGTTCAGATACTCAGTGTCTTCTGTGAGTAGCGTCACGAATTCATTCTGGTTCGGGTAAGGTCGTAAGCAAGAACGAGCTCATCTCTCTCATTACAGACTAAATGTGATGCACGTGCCTGCTTCTAATAATAATCTTATCATTTTGTTTCCTCATATGTGGCTTGTTGTGATTCTATTTATTAAAATAACTTCACTGGGCTTAATACTAAAAGAATGGAGACTGTATTTTGCATGTCTTCATTTCTTTTCCTTTCAGTTTTTACAGTTAGCTTTTTATGTTGAACAGTTTTAGGTTTACAGAAAAGGTGCCAGGTTAGTGCAGAGAATTCCCATACACCCCACTCCGTTCCCCCCCTTATTAGCAGTGTGCTTTAGTTTGCTACATTTGTCACAATAGATGGGGGGACCCGCAGTTAGCATAATGGCTATGTTGCTGAATTCCCACATAGTCGACTGCGGTTCAAGTCCCGGACCCGGTAGCTTAAACCTCACGCCGGGCATGTGTACGTGCGTGCCCAAGATCCCGAGAGGAGAATGGAGGAGAAGGGATTGCGGAGTGGCCATCCCTCCCCGGGGTGGGGGGGATGATTTCTTGCTTTCTGTCTCTGTCTCTCTCTGTCTTTCTGACAAGCACACATGCCCTATAGCAAAAACCTCTCCAAAAACAAACAAAGAAACAAACAATAGACGAACCTCTCCTGCTGTGGCACTGTGAACTGAAGTGCATAGTTTATTCAGATTTCCCTGGTTTTCACTGCATGTCCATTTTCTGTTCCAGGATTCCATATCGTTCATTGTCTTAGGCTTCTTTGAGATGTGACAGTTCCTCAGACTTCCTTTGTTTCCGACGACCTTGTCAGTTTTGAGGCACACGGGTCAGCTCATCTGTAAAATGTCCGTTGGGCTATTTATCTTGTATTTTGCTCATGATTGGGGTTATGTGGTTTTGAGAGGGAGACCACAGAGAAAAGGTACCCTTTCCCCACATCGTAGCGAGTCGTATACTGTCAACATGGCTCACCCGGTTGAAGGTGACCGGGGCCCCTGGCTGATGTACTGTCTGCGAGGCGTCGTCCCTGCAGGGTGGCCGCTTTCTCTCCTCTGCATCCTGTGCCCCGAAAGCTGCCCATTGTACCCACGGAATGAGGATGTACGTTCTAGCTCTTTGAGGGCTGAGTATCTATCTACCCTAGTCACTTGGAATTCTGCTGCATGGATTTGTGCCTGTTCCTTCATTTAGTCCTTCAATTACTTATGTAAATATGGGCTCGTGGGTTTTATTTTATACTTTAGGTTGTAATCTTGTATCCTTTCATGTTCAAATTGTCCCAGCTTTGGCCGGTAGGAGCACTTTCGGGTAGCTCTTATGTCCTCCGACATAGTTCCGCCATGGTGTGTGTACAAGTTTGTGTATGTTTGCTGCTGTTGGTCTTAGTACTCTTTCACTTTCTGGTTACTTTAATTTTTTTTCCAAAAAGATATTTTTGATATAGGGCACGTGTGCTCGCCAGAGAGAGACAGAGACACAGAAATTAAGAAACCATCCCCTGGGGGGATGGCCATGCCACAATCCCTTCTCCTTCATTCTCTTGGGATTTTGGGTATGCAAGCACACGCAACTGGCGTTGAGTTTAAAGCCACCGGGTCTGGGACTTGAACTGCAATTGACTACATGGGAGTCCAATGATGTAGCTATTTTGCCATCTGCTGGTCCCAGATCATTGTTTTCTAAGAGGTTTTAGCCATAGGGTACATGTGCTCACCAAAGAGAGAGAGAGACAGTGAGAGGGAAAGTGAGAAATCACCCCTCAGGGGGGATGGCCACACTGCAATCCTCTCTCTTCCATTCTCAATCTCAACCTGAGATCTTGGGCACGCTAGCACACATGCCTGGTGTAATTTTCAAGCCACCGGTTCTGAGACTTGAACTTGGTCATGTGGGAGTCCAGTGACGACATAAACACTACACCATCTGCTGGCCCCATAGTTGAAGGATAATTTTGTAGGGAACAGAATTCTAGATTAGTGGGGTTTTCACCAACGCTTTATTTATTTCATTAATTTCGACACTTTAAACATTCAGTCCAGTACGTGGTTTCTAAGAAGTCGAATGTGATTGTCCTCTGTGTTTCTTTGTGGGCGTTGTGCTATTTCCCTCTGGCTTCTTTCAGGGGTTATTTATTTATTGTTCATAGTTTAAAAAGAATCTCATAGGTGTTTTCTGTTTTATCCTGTTTGGTGGTCTCTGAGCTTCTTGAATCTGTAACTTGAGCTACGTGAACTTGGGGAGATCCTCAATCCTGGTTGTTTCCAGTGTTTCTTCTACTCCTTTCTCTCTCACCTCCGGATAGTCCCATTCCGCCTATGTTATACCTTTCGTGGCTGTCCCACAGTTCTTGACTACTTCAGTTTCTTCAGTCTTTGTTCTCTTTGCTTTTAAGTTTTGGAGGTTTCTACTGAGGTACTTCAAGTTCAGAGATTCCATCCTCAGTTGCATCTGGTCTGCTAATAAACCCTTCAGAGCATTCTTTATGTCTGTTACAGTGTATTTGATCTCTAGAATGCTTTTTGGTTCTTTCTTAGGGTTTTCTTCTCTCTGCTAATACTGCACAACTGTTTCTGCATACTGTCCACGCTATCCACTGGAGCTCTCCGCATAATGATCATTGCTGTTTAAATTCCTGGTCAGAGGGGCTGGCAAATGGCATGGAGGTTAAGGCGGCTGGATCCCACATGGCCTCCGATGGTTTGAGTTCAAACCCAGTAGCTTGAAAATCACACTGGGCATGTATACATGCATGCTCAAATTCCCGAGAGGAGTAGTCGACCGCGGTTCACGTCCCGGACCCGGTGGCTTAAAAGCTCACGCTGGGCCTATGCGTGTGTGCCCAAGATCCCGAGAGGAGAATGGAGGAGAAGGGATTGCAGCGTGGCCATCCCCCCTGGGGGGTGATTTCTCTCTTTCTGTCTCTCTGTCTCTCTCTGTCTGTCTGGCGAGCGCACGCACCCTATAGCAAAAACCTCTCCAAGAAAAGAGAAGAAGAAGAAAAAGAAGAGGAAAAGGAAGTTGGGATTTATTGCTTCTCCTCGGCCCCCTCCTTGGTCTGGTCTTCGGGCTCCTTGGTTGGTCTCGTTCACTGGAAAGGCCTCCAGCTTCTCAGCTACTTTTCCGGCATTGTCATTACCACCCGGCCCTTTCTTTTCTCTCTCTTCAATCTCTTTCTTGCTGTGCATTCTCGGCGTTTAGGAAGCAGAGGGCCAGCAGCTCGGCTTGGGGCGCTCGGCGTCGAAGTCGGCGCGGGTGTTCCAGACCCAGGCGCGGTCGCTGCCCGCGTTGGGCTTGAGCTCCGTCATCGGAGTGATGGAGTGCTTGGCGCAGATCTTCAGGGTCTGTCCCTCCGCACGCGGAGGCGGATGGTCCCCTTCTCCTTGTGCTTGAGGAGCCTGAGGTCGCCAGCGCCGTGCTCCTTCCACTCCGGGAGACTGTTCTCGGAGGCGAACTGGAACAGCTTGGCCCGCATTTTAAAAAGTTCCTCTTCATCTTCCTCCAACGTTTTAATTTCTTGCTCAGGAAGAAGAAACTATTGCCTCAAACTGGGGGTCATGGTTGGACTCGTCGGCATTCTCGGTAGTGTCCTTGGCGGCCGCATCAAAGTAAGTATAATAATATTATGAAAGGCCCCTTGTGACTGAGTCTCTCTCTCTCTCTCTGTCTGTCTCTCTCTCTCTCTCTCGTCAGACACAGAAAGAGGGAGAGAGAGAAAACACCCCCCAATGAGGCATGGGCAAGGGGCAGTCCCTTCTCCTCCATCTTTCCATGCTGTCGAGATTTCGAGCCTGCACTCATGCACATGCACCTGGCTTGTTTTTCAAGCAGGGTCTGGACTCCAACTGCGTGGTTGGCCTACTGCTCCAGCTCCCTGGGTTCCCCAGGTCATGGGCTTGCTCTCCCATGAGTTCTTGACTGTCAGACATGCCCACGCTGACCCTTGGCAAATCATCAGTGAACAACAGGTCAAGCTTCCTGCCCTAGCACTGAGCCTCTCCGGGGCTTCTGCTCCTGCTTCAGCCCTGTTCAGATCAGTCCTGAATCCTTGAATTTGCTTGTTTGACTCTCCAGTCTCAGGGCAGCAGTTTGCCCCGTATCTTTCTTGTGGATCCAAGAAGAGATGTTGATTTTTCAGTCTGTTCAGCTTTTTAGTTGTTAGGATGGCGATTTAGTTGGATTAGGAGCAACTTTCCAGCTCCCTACATGTAGAACCAGAAGTCTATCAAGACATTCTATTTTATTTTTTAATTTAAAATATTGTTTTTAGGGGGACCAGCAGATGGCGTAATGGCTACGTTGCTGGACTCCCATGTAGTCGACCACAGTTCGAGTCCCGGACCTGGTGGCTTAAACTCACGCCGGGCACATGTGCGTACATGCCCAAGATCCCGAGAGGAGAATGGAGGAGAAGGGATTGCGGTGTGGCCATCCCCCCAGGGGGTGATTTCTCACTTTCTGTCTCTCTGTCTCTGTCTTTCTGGTGAGCACATGCGCCCTATAGCAAAAAAAAAAACTTCTCGAAAAAATTGTTTTTAAGTTTTTGTCATAGGGCATGTGCATTTGCTGGAGAGAAAGAGAGACACACAGAGGGAAAATGAGAAATCTTCGCACAGGGGAATGTCTCCTCCTGAGATTTTGGGCACACATGCAGACATATCCAGTGTAATTTTCAAGCCTCTGGGTCTGGGACTCAGACTGCAGTTGGCCATGTGGGAGTCCAGTGCCTTAATCACTATGTCACCTGCTAGCCCCAAGACATTCTATTTTATATCTATAAATATTGTCAATATTATCTCTAAAACACAAGGACACTTTAAAGGTAATGACAATACTACTATCAAAGCTATTTAAATTTTTAAAAGTGTTAGTGTCATCAAATAGCTAGTTCATGTTCAAATGTACAGTTGCTTCAAATGTCATTATTTACAGTTTATTTGAATTGGGATCCAAATGAAGTCTCTATATTGTCATTAATGCAATGACTCTCCTAACATAAATGCTTATTATCTCTTTTCTCTCGTGCAAGAATCCCAGTTCTCACACCAGGATAGTAAAATTAGAAGATTGTATATTACTCTCTACCTGTATTCTACAATGTATGCACATGGGCACACGTGTGCACACACACACACACACACACACATACACACAGTGTTTCAGAAGAACAATCCTGACACTACCACCAATGCAATGATTATAGAAAAAAGCTTAAGATATTTTTGGGTAGTTTTTCTTTTACATGAAGAATATCTGATAGAAATTAATACTCAAGTTGGACACCTTCATGGCTCCTGAGAACTAGTGATTTCAGGGAAATAAGAGGCATGAAGATTTTCCACTGATAATTCAGCCCCCAGCCCACAAACTCGAGTGATTGAACTTCAAGTTTGGGAAGAAATACACCATCCATCAGATGACTAGAAATCACCACAGGGCCACAAGAAATATGGGAAAGAAAGAAAATACCTCTCCTCCAAGGGAAAAGAATAGCTTCTCTTCATCTACAGACAGTTCAATAGAAATCATGGAAATGTCTGATAAAGAATTTGGAACATTCATAATGGCAAAGCTAACAGAGAGGGAAGAGAAGAGAGACAATGAATTGCAGAAGAGAAAGGAGAAAGGAGCTGATGAGTTCCAGGAGGTGAGGAAGTTCAGTTCGAGTCCCGGACCTGGTGGCTTAAACTCACGCCGGGCACATGTGCGTACATGCCCAAGATCCCGAGAGGAGAATGGAGGAGAAGGGATTGCGGTGTGGCCATCCCCCCAGGGGGTGATTTCTCACTTTCTGTCTCTCTGTCTCTGTCTTTCTGGTGAGCACATGCGCCCTATAGCAAAAAAAAAAACTTCTCGAAAAAATTGTTTTTAAGTTTTTGTCATAGGGCATGTGCATTTGCTGGAGAGAAAGAGAGACACACAGAGGGAAAATGAGAAATCTTCGCACAGGGGAATGTCTCCTCCTGAGATTTTGGGCACACATGCAGACATATCCAGTGTAATTTTCAAGCCTCTGGGTCTGGGACTCAGACTGCAGTTGGCCATGTGGGAGTCCAGTGCCTTAATCACTATGTCACCTGCTAGCCCCAAGACATTCTATTTTATATCTATAAATATTGTCAATATTATCTCTAAAACACAAGGACACTTTAAAGGTAATGACAATACTACTATCAAAGCTATTTAAATTTTTAAAAGTGTTAGTGTCATCAAATAGCTAGTTCATGTTCAAATGTACAGTTGCTTCAAATGTCATTATTTACAGTTTATTTGAATTGGGATCCAAATGAAGTCTCTATATTGTCATTAATGCAATGACTCTCCTAACATAAATGCTTATTATCTCTTTTCTCTCGTGCAAGAATCCCAGTTCTCACACCAGGATAGTAAAATTAGAAGATTGTATATTACTCTCTACCTGTATTCTACAATGTATGCACATGGGCACACGTGTGCACACACACACACACACACACACATACACACAGTGATACAGAAGAACAATCCTGACACTACCACCAATGCAATGATTATAGAAAAAAGCTTAAGATATTTTTGGGTAGTTTTTCTTTTACATGAAGAATATCTGATAGAAATTAATACTCAAGTTGGACACCTTCATGGCTCCTGAGAACTAGTGATTTCAGGGAAATAAGAGGCATGAAGATTTTCCACTGATAATTCAGCCCCCAGCCCACAAACTCGAGTGATTGAACTTCAAGTTTGGGAAGAAATACACCATCCATCAGATGACTAGAAATCACCACAGGGCCACAAGAAATATGGGAAAGAAAGAAAATACCTCTCCTCCAAGGGAAAAGAATAGCTTCTCTTCATCTACAGACAGTTCAATAGAAATCATGGAAATGTCTGATAAAGAATTTGGAACATTCATAATGGCAAAGCTAACAGAGAGGGAAGAGAAGAGAGACAATGAATTGCAGAAGAGAAAGGAGAAAGGAGCTGATGAGTTCCAGGAGGTGAGGAAGTTCATGCAAGATCTAAAAGAGGAATTTCACACTTTACAAAAGAATCAGATAGAACTGTTAGAGATGAAGGCTATAATACAGGAAATCAAAAATCTCCCTTGAAAATATTAAAAGCAGACTAGATCATATAGAAAATAGAATCTCAGACATAGAAGAGAAAATTGCTGTCCTAGAAAAATCCACTATGACGACTGAGAAAATTGTCCCCAAAATGAGAATAATATACGAGAAGTACTAGCTACCATCAGATGTCCAAATATCTGGATAGCAGGTATCATAGAAGGCGAAGAAATTCATAAAGGCATTGATAATCTATTCCATGAAATCCTGCAAGAAAACTTTCCAAACCTAGAGAGACACTCAAAGTCCCAAGAAATACAAAGGACCACAAATAGAATCAACCCAAGGAGATCATCTCCAAGACACATTATAGACTGATGTGACCAAAACCACAGACAGACAAGATACTAAGATTGGCACAAGAGAAATGGCAAGTTACCTACAAAGGATATCCTATCATACTAATAGTAGACTTCTCATCGGAAACAATGTGAGCAAGGAAAGAATGGGAAAATATATTCAAAGTGTTAAGGGAAATGCAGTTTCAACCAAGAATACTGTACCCGGAAAGATTATCCTTCATATGGGAAGAAAAGACAAGAACATTCTCAGAGAAACAAAACCTGAAAGAATTTACCAGCACCAGACCAGATCTCCAACAAGTTCTCAAGGGAGTGCTATATCAGGAAAATTAAATACAGACACACAAGAATAAGAGTTCAAAAACTAAGAAAATGGCCAACTTAATTGTAGGGACAAGTCTGGAGTTGAATATTAAATCCCAGAATTCAACTGGGAAGATTGAACCACAACGGAAGATACATTTAGTACATGAGACTGAACTGGTGAAATAGCTTTTGACTAAAATATTGCTGCTTTTCTTCTAGGCTTTGTTGGCTGGTTTTAAGAGTTTTAGTCCTGTCTTGAGCAGATGATAGGTTCATGTACCTACTATTTGATCAGAATACTAACCTGTTTCCTGGCTTTAAGTTTTAAGCAAAGTT
>NW_006159876.1:0-23890 GCF_000334495.1 Tupaia belangeri chinensis | reverse complement strand
TATATATATATATAAATATATATATTTCTAGTTTCATATGAAACTAGAAATGAAAAATTATTGACCACATGCATGATTAAGCCACTGTGCAGTATATTCAGGGTGGAAAACCACATTTTGTGTGCTGTGATGATGCTTAGGGGATGAATGTAAACTAATTAATTTTAAAAAGCTTCAGAGAAAAAAACACAAAAACTGTTTTTCTTGAAATTAAAGAAATGCATTAAAAATAAAAAATTGAAATAATAATAATAACCTGGAAAAAGAAGAAAGCTATTGGACAATGATGATGGGGATTTTAATGTCTTTTTATTGACTGGTATTTATGGCATTCCTCTGGAAAAAGAAATGTAATACACTGTAAAGTTAGTCAATGTAATATAAACAAGATTATGATAATAAAAAACAAAAAAACAAAGACAAAACCTAAGGAGCTGGGGGACCGGCAGTTAGCGTAATGGCTATGTCGCTGGACTCCCCTGTAGTTGATCGTGGTTCGCGTCCCAGACCTGGTGGCTTAAAACTCACGCCGGGCACGTGTGCATGCGTGCCCAAGATCCTGAGAGGAGAATGGAGGAGAAGGGATTGCGGCGTGGCCATCCCCCCTGGGGGGTGATTTCTCACTTTCTGTCTCTGTGTCTCTCTCTGTCTGTCTGGCAAGCGCACGTACCCTATAGCAAAAACCTCTCAAAAAACAAACAAACAAAAAACCAAAACCTAAGTGGCTGGCCGGTGGTATGATGGCTGGGGCACTGGAGTCCCACATCCACATGGCCCACCACGCTTTGAGACCCTGACCTGGCAGATTGTTATCTCACTTTCCCTCTCTCTCTGTCTCCCTCTGGTCAAATTCAAAAATAATAATGATAAATGAAATTAAATAAACAATTATTTCTAAAAGCCTAAAAAAAAAAAAACCAAGAAATTAATAGTCAAGTTAATTTTGTTTAAAGTCACATGGACTATAGTTCTTTGTGTGATAGTGGCATCAATTTGAGACACATTTAGGCTACAGTCTGAATACTCATTAATGAATCTGAAAATGATTATCGCCATTCATAAAAGGCACTAATAATTTTGAGCACTTCCTGGGTGCTACAAGTTTTCATAATCATTGTTACATTTAATTTTCATGATAGGCCTATGTGATAGAAGTTACTTTTCTCTTACGATTTAGAAGACAAGCTCAGAGAAGTGAGACACTTAACAATGAGTCTCAGAGCTAGCAAGGGGAGTGGGGAGGGAGGATTTAAATTCTGGTCAGCCTCTGGAATCCACAGTCTGCATTTGGGAAGATTAGGATGATTAATGGCGGCTTGTAGAAGAGGCTGCTGGTTTTACCCCTCTTGTTATCTAAATGTATATTCCAGTAGAACAAACTGGTGACTGTGTTTTACTTGATTACAAAGTGGATAACTGTTTTCCTACAGATTGTATGTTCAGAAATAGTGCTACTGACAGTGCTAGCTGATTTTCTCCAATTTTGCTGGGACATTTCTCTTGGAACAATTCTCTCAACAAGTTGGAATTTTGATGGGTGTCATGATGGACTTAATAAATTGGCCTTAAATATTTTCTCCCATTTAGGGCCTATTAAGTTCTGGGCCTCAAATTCACTCAGGCCTTAAATTTAGAATTTGGACTTTATATCCAAAAGAGATTACTTTTTTTAGAAAGAGAGGTTTTTGTTTGCTATAGGGTATGTGTATTTGCTGGAGAGACAGAGAGAGAGATAGAGACACAGAAAGGAAGAAATCATCCCCTGGGGGGATGGCCATACTGCAATCCCTTCTCCATTCTCCTCTCAGGATCTTGGGCACACGTGCACATGTGCCCGGTGTGAGTTTTAAGTCATTGGATTTGGGACTTGAGCTGTGGTTGACTACATAGGAGTCCAGTGACATAACCATTACTCCATCTCCTGGTTCCTATCCAAAAGAGATTCTATCTGTGATCACAGAGAGGTGCCAACAAGGACAGAAGAAAGCAATGTCCAAATTACAGCTCTCAGCTTGGGTTCCATTAGCGGAAAGCACTGCCAGTAGTGCTCAGTGAATCGCTACTTTTGTAAATCCTATAAATATCCTGTGAATACCACAATTATGATGAATTAAATATTTTCATGGTGTTTAAAAAGTGTCAACTTATTTAAAGTCAGCATCTCAAATCTTGTGGTTTTTATAATGCTATCTTGTGATTTCTACATTTCCAATATGCTATGAATAGCAACTAATAGAAATATCTGGAGACTCTGCTTCCGGTCAGTTCTGAGTCCTTCTGTGCACAGAGCACAGGACTGGGGCTCCTGTCACACAATGGCTGAGTCTGGCTTTTGGTCTAGAGAAGAGCAGAATCTGACTTCTTCCTCCCTAATTTGTATATGAGAATAACTGCCTGACAGGGTAGAGGTGAGGATTCAGTAAACATAGGATAAGTGCCTAGTACATTAGAGTAGGCCAAGTCTTCTTAAATAAGACCCTTAAAGCATGAGCATCAGCTCCAAAAATAAACAGGAGAGATCACATCAAGCTAAAAAGATTCTGCACAGCAAATGATACAATACAGACTAAAGGACAACACACAGAATGGAAGAAAATAATTGCAAACCATACTTCAGATAAGGGATTGATACTAGAATATATAGAACTCACACAGAAAATCTAATAATTCAATATAAAAAAGAGGCAATCCATTTGAGCAAAAAACTCTCAAAGGAAGACATACAAATATCCAAAAAGTATATGAAAAGATGTCGACCATCTTTTTTCATAAGGAAAATGCAATGAAGTATTATCTAACTCCAGTCAGAATGGCTATAATCCAAAAAACAAAGAACAGCATGTGCTGGTGAGGTCGTGGTGAAAAGGGAACCCTCCTGCACTGCTGGTGGGGATGTGAATTAAATTCAGTCACTGTGGAGGACATTATGGAGATCCCTCAAAAATTGATGAGTAGAACTATTACATGACCCAGTAATCCCACTCCTGGGTATTTACCTCAAGGATAGGAAATCAATCAGTAAGAAAGACATTTGCATAATCATGTTTAATGCAGTATTATTCACAACAGTTAAGACATAGAATCAGGGACCAGCAGATGGCATAATGGTTATGTCACTGGACTTCCACATAGTCGACCATGGTTTGAGTCCCGAACCCAGCGACTTAAAACTCACACCAGGCACATGTGCATGTGTGCCCAAAATCCTGAGAGGAGAATGGAGAAGGAATAGCAGCATGGCCACCTCCCCTGGAGGGTGATTTCTTGCTTTCTATCTCTCTGGTGAGAACATACACCCTATAAAAAAAATCTCTTAAAAAAAAAAAAGGCCCATATACACAATGGAATACTACTCAGCCATAAGGAACACTGAGGTTCTGTCACAGAGTAAATCAATATATAAGTTATAATAATAAATGGAATAACCAGACTATGAGAGACAAACACTGTATGTCTCACTCAGTATTTACCAAATGTCTTCACCCAATGCAGAAACAGAAAGAATCAGGGCAGGTATAGATACCAGAGACCATATGCGAAATGGGAGTGGACAAGTTCAGGTAAAAGAACTTTAAAAACTCAAGAATGCATATAAACAAGGCAAGTAAGTTATGAAATGGCATACCACAGAGTGAAAAAGGAATGGTGCTGATTTTATATACACACACATATATATGATATAAATGATATTTGCTATATATATCATATATATATAATAAGCTAGTAGAGCAAAAATTGAAGGTATGTAATGTAATATTCTTTGTTGAAAATTATGAATATGGAAATATCCTTTATCACACACCACATGCATGCTTTGATAAAACATATTGGACCTCACAAAAAATGTACAATTAAATGCAAGTAAGAAATTATAAAAAAAAATTAAAAATAAAAAAAGAGTAAGTGTCTAGTAAAAGATAGCTATTTTGAGTATGACAATCGATGATAACATGTTGTTAAGGAGGATTCTAAAAGTGGATAATCTTGTTTTTTCTTTTTGTTTTTTTTTTTTTTTTGAGAAGATTTTGCTATAGGGCGTGTGTGCTCGCCAGAAAGACAGGTGGTGTGATGGTTGGTTGGGGCACTGGATAGAGACAGAGAGACAGAAAGTGAGAAATCACCCCCCTGGGGGGGATGGCCACGCCACAATCTCTTCTCCATTCTCCTCTCGGGATCTTGCGCATGCATGCACTTGTGCCTGGCGTGAGTTTAAGCCACTGGGTCTGGGACTCAAACCATGGTCGACTACATGGGAGTCCAGCTACATAGTGAACAACATCCTCAATGAAGAAAAGCTGAAAGCTTTTCCACTAAAAACAGGTACAAGACAAGGATGTCCACTTTCTCCACTCCTCTTCCATATAGTACTGGAAGTCCTCGCCATTGCAATCAGAAAAGAGGAAAACATAAAAGGCATTCAAATAGGAAAAGAAGAGGTGAAACTCTCTATTTGCAGATGACATGATTGTATACATAGAAGAGTCAATGGTTTCCATTAAAAAATTTCTGGAAGTAATACATGAATACAGTAACGTTGCAGGATACAACCAAGAGGGGATAGCAGTGATACTCTGCACTAGCTAAAGAGGCCTAGGCCAGGGACTATCCACAGACCCCTCCTCTCAATCCCTAGCCAAAGCCAAAAATAACCTCCTTTTATCAAACAGAACAGCCAACAAGAATAAAAACAGGTTGCCCCACTCAGGCAGGGCAGAGACCGTAAGGACCCAGTCGCTGCACACGGGCGAGCTTGGACAGAGAGCTTGGTGTGGGAAACTCCCTTTCGAGAGCCTGGACTAAGGAATACCTCACCTGGGAAATGAGAGCCATCCTTGTGCGTGATTAATGACTCACTGCTTATATTCTTTTTCTATTTAATACATTTGCTACTCAAAGCACATGTCGGGAAGTGGGAGGTTCTTCCACTGAGCCAAATTAAACTCATTTCCCGAGACGCAGTAGAAAAGATGTGACCACTCACCAGGGCAGTCCCAGAGTGGTGACAAGGACCCTCCTGGTGCCACGAGGGTGGTTTCGGCACATCCTACTTTGACAGACACCATCCTTGTGTTTCTCAACTTTGGCTACAGGTTGAAATTACCTGGGAGGTTTAAAAAATATGATACCAAGCCTCTGTCTCGGTGAGCCAGATTTAATAGTTCTGTATTGGAGACAAGGATCTGGAATTATCTAAAAGAGGAAGAAACGTCCCCCGCTCCCCTGGTGATTGTGATGTGCGCTTCTGAGAACCAAGTGCTAGATGGGGTTCCTGGAGAATTGCTCATTGAGGGCTTTCTTCCACGCATTGAGCTCCTGGTATGTGCCAGGCACGGAGGCACCGATGAGCAAACACAGACAAGGCTCTCACCCTCATGGCTGTCACAGATAAGAATTGAAGAACTTCTAAACACACAGTTTGAGAATGAAAAGGGACACGGTGCTGTTAGATACTGGTAGGTGGGTGAGGAAGGGACAAGGGTTAGGGAAGTGACCCGTGAAGGAGGGCTGGCTCCTTGATACACTTCTCTCTCTCCCTGCCCCGCTCACAAACGGCATGTCTGATCGGCCAATGGCTATTTCCCGTTAACTCCGTGGAGTGAATAGAGGAAAGGGCACCCTAAGGGTTTTTTTGTGAGAAAGTTTTGCTATAGGGCGTGTGCAGTCACCGGAGAGACAGAGGGACAGAAAGCAAGAAATCATTCTTCAGGGGCGATGACTACACCACAATCCCTTCTCCTCCATTCTCCTCTGGAGATTTTGGGCACTCACGCGCACACACACATGCATAGCATGAGTTTTTAAGCCACCAGGTCCAGAACTCAAACCATGGTAGACTACATAGGAGCCCAGTGATGTAACCATTACACCATCTGCTGGTCCCAGCACTCTACATTTTTAATCTGCATTTATACACACATTCCGCATGCCCAGACATAAATAAAAAATTGTTTTACTTGTGTATGCTTTTACAGACTTGTCATCTTCACCCGCAACTTCTTTGTTTTACTCAACAACGTGGAAAATGTAGACCTTAGGGACATCCCAAAGAGATAAGCCACCCCTTGAAGAAAAACACCTAACAGTCAAGAGATATCGTGAGCTGGAGAACGACGCTACCACAGCCCCAGAGATGAGCTGGCCTGTGTCCAACGTCTGCGGCAAGTCAGCCAGTGGGAAGCAGCGGGTCGAACCAGAAGGGAGCCAGAAGGGGAAGGACAGACCACAGCTCCCACAGGGTTCTGGACTAAATACTGTTTCTCACAATTATCAGCAGAGAAGTTGAAAATGTTCTTGCCAATTGTTTTAAAGTGATAATAATACAGATGGTCCTCAGCTTATGATGGTTTGACTTATAATTTTTTGACCTTAGGCTGGTGTGAATGCCGTATGCATTGAAAAAAAAAAAGGCCCAGCCTGGTGGTGCGTTGGTAGGAGACCCAGCTGCAGCACTGGAGACCACATGGCTGACCACAGCTGCATCCCTGGGTTGGCTCGAAAACAAGCGGCACATGCGCCCAGGATCCTGATGAACTGGAGGGCTGGGAAAGGGTCAGAGCATGGAGAGACGCTGACAGTGATACGCTCTCTCTCACTTGCACACAAATGCTCTTCAGCATGAATAAAATAAACACATGAAAGAAATCATACTTCGAATTTTGAGTTTTTCTAAAAAGATTTTTTTGCTATAGGGTATGTGTGCTTGCCAGAGACAGAGAAAGTGAGAGTTCACTGAATCCCTCCTCTTCTATTCTCCTGTCAGGATTTTGGGCATATACACATGTGCTTGGTGTGTTTTTAAAATCACTGGGTCCAGGACTTGAACTGCTCAGTCAGCCATGTGGGACCCAGGGCCTTAACCACCATGCTACCTGTGGTCCCAAATTTCAAATTTTAATCTGCTCCCATGCTAGTGATACATGATGTGATACTCTCCCCCCCCACCCCCTCTCTCTCTTTTGGAGAGGTTTTCGCTATAGGGTGCGTGTGCTCGCCAGACAGACAGAGACATAGAGACAGAAAGCGAGTAATCACCCCCCAGGGCATGGCCACACCGCAATCCCTTCTCCTCCATTTTCCTCTTGGGATCTTGGGCACGCACGCACACGCGCCCAGAGTGAGTTTTTGAAGCCACCGGGTCTGGGACGCGAACTGTGGTCAACTACATGGAAGTCCAGCGACATAGCCATTACGCTAACTGCTGGTTCCCGATGTGATACTCTCTTGCAATGCGTAGCTTTCAGCTCCCAGCTGTGTATGTTGATGGTGCATACACGTTTAACTATTCTATTTTTCACATTCAGTATATTATTTAATAAATTACTTGAGCTATTCAACACTTGGTCTTATAACAGACTTTGTATTAGATGATTTTTGCCCATCTGTGTGCTAACATTAAGTATTCCAATCATATTTAAGTTAGGTTAGATGAGAGGCCAGCAGGTGGTATTGTGGTTAAAGTTCTAGACTCCCACATGGCCTACTGCGGTTTGAGTCCTAGGCCCAGCAGCTTGAAAATCACACTGGGTGCATGTATGTGCATGTCCTAAATCCTGAGAGAAGAATGGAGAAGAGATTGTGGCATGGCCACACACACACAAACCACCCCCCAGGAGGGTGATTTTTCTCTCTCTCTTTCTCTCTCTCTCTCCCCCCAGTGAGCACACACATCTGAAAGAAAGAGAGAGAGAAAGAAAGAAAGAAAGAAAGAAAGAAAGAAAGAAAGAAAGAAAGAAAGAAAGAAAGAGAAAGAATAGATGAAGCTATGGTGTTCGATAAATTAGGTGGCCTAAATGCAGTTTGATCTAAGCTATTTTCAGTTTACAGTAGGTTTATGGGCAAGTCGTCATAAATTAAGGAGCTTCAGTGCAGAGAGGACTGGACCAAAGCCTGCCTTCCTTCTCCACGTGTGCTTTGCCTCCAATCTCTCTTCTCCCCCAGCGAGGTCATTATTTATAGCTGGCTGTGTTTATGATGGAAGTTTTTAAATCTGCATTTATATATGAATATTGCATGCCCAGACTTAACTGAATGATTGTTTTATTTGTGTATGCATTTACAGACTTGACTTGGCTATTCACAATTTCTTTGTTTTATTAAACAATATATTATTTGGGGGTCAGGATGAGGGTGAGGTGAGTGAGGCACTTACCTTGGACACATTCATTAATGGGGTGCCAGACGCATGGTAATCAAGGTGCATAATAATTTATACAATATTCAAAGAAACATACTAGTACAAAAATTCATGATGAACAAAATATCAAATCTTAAAAACTGAATTAGTGCTACTGAGTTGTCATTTGGCTTTGAGCTTCTCTGTGGGTTGGGAGGGCACTGCGGCTATCCTGTCCAAGTGATTTTTCCATGTTGGTACATATCGATCTCTTTTTTACAAAAAACATTTTAAGAAATTATTTCAAGCTTCTAATTACTGTAAAGAACTCCCATATTACTTTCCCTAGTAGTTAAATCTACTGTCAGTTCTCTATTAGATACTCTTTATTTATATACACTCACTATCCATAGTCTTTTGATGAACTTTTGTATATTTCCCACAAAAGGAGGATATACAGACCAGTGTACAACGTCCGGATGAGGACATGAACGCTGCTACACCATTGCCTTCTGCTCCACAGTCCCCATTCACGGCTGGCCACCTGTCTGTCTCTACTTCCTGTCCGCCCAAGATCCTACCTGGAAATATAAGTTGCAGTTTTTTTCTTACACTTTTCTTCCCCCTTCTTCTTCTTTTCTTTTCAAAAGTTGATTTGTTTATTTTATGGAGAGACTGTCCCCAACACGGTGTTGACCCCATAACCTACCCTCCAGTGTCGGCCAGCCTTGGATCATGGGCGTACTCAGGAAGGTTTCTGGAGGCAACTCAGAACCTTCCCATGTGGGTCAGCCCTCAAAGCATCACCATTTCCGCCTGCACTAAAATCAAGCCTGCCATGTTTTATTTAATTGCCAGGTCTCTTCAGGTGCCTTCAATCTGGAATAGTTCTTTTGCCTTTTGTTTTTCATGTTCCTTATAAAAGTGGAATATGGGACTTCCATTCTGTGGAGCGGTCTTAACTTGAATCCACCTACTATTCCCTCAAGACCAGACTCAGGTGCACTACGACCAATGCTGTGTTCTTCTCCGAGTATCGCATCACAGGCCCATGGTGCCGGCCCATCTTAACGTGGTGATAATAGCCCTGATCACATGTTCATATTATCTGCCTGGTTTTCTTCAGCATCAAGTAGTGTTCTTATCTTGTAATATAATAGGGTTTTGCAAGGAAGTATTCAGAGATTACAGCACATCTTGTTCATGTGAAACTTTCACCTAGTCTTAGCACCTACTGGCAATTTCTGCTGCACCTGGGGATCTCTATGATGGTGGCCACCTGATTCTCCATTTCCATTCCCACCTAGATTAGGCATTCTACTGTAAAGAAGAGCATGCCCCTATTCACTTACTCATTTCTGTATTTCTATCATGGTGCTCTATTGTATTTGGTGGGTTGGAATTCACTACCATTGTTGTTGTTTTTTTTAAAGAATTATTTTATTGAATTTTATTTATTTATTTATTTTAATTTGACCAGAGAGGGTCAGAGCGAGAGTGAAGTGAGAGAGAGGGGGGGAGAGAGAGAGAGAGAGAGAGAGAGAGCAAGCACACAGGTCCGAGACTTGAACCACAGTCAGCCATGTGGGAGTCCAGCGATCTTAACCACCATGCCACCATTGTTATTTATTCTAATGTTCAAATTGTCCCTGATTCAGCCAGTGAGACCTCTGTCAAGCTAGTCCCTATGTCCTTTGGACATGTCTCCACCTTTCACTGAGCATTTCCTTACTTTCTGACACAATGATTCTAAGCCTTGTCTTGTACTTCCCCTTTTCCAGCCTCCCCACAGCCACTTTCTAAGAAACACTGTACCGTTAGTAAGAATGGAATTTAAAAGCCAAGACCTGGAAGTTATATGTACTCGTTGTCGCTGAGGTGTCAACGCCCTCTCAGGGGACAGAGCTGGGAAATGTACAGGCACATGTAGCCCCTTTGTGCTGCTATAACAGAATACAGTAGACTGGATAATTTATAAAGGACAGAACTTGATTTTTCAGAGCTCTGAAGGCTGAGAAAGGCAGGGTGCTGGCAGGTTCAATGTCTGACGACTTCTGCTCTCTGCTTTAAAGACGGCGCCTTGCTGCTACATCCTCTGGTGGGGAGGCATGCCGCGTCCTCACATGTGGGAGGCGGCTAATCCCGCGTCCTCACATGTGGGAGGTGGCGAGGCAGGAGAGCCTGCCAGCTGCATGAAACCTTCTCTATAAAGGTCTTAATCCTGCTCTTGAGGGAAGAGCCCCAAAGACTGAATTAGCTCTTAAAGCACTCAACCTTTTGATGTGTTTTTATTGTTTTGTGTAATTACTGTTTTGTGTTTTGTGAGATTCACGTACTTGCCAGAAAGAGAGAGAGAAGAGAGAGACAGGTAGAGAGAGGGACAAAGCATCCCCTCATGGGGTATGTTGATGATACTATCCCTTTTCCTCTTTTTCTCCATCCTGTTTAGATTTTTGGCACACATGTACACGTGCCTTGAGTGTTTTTTAAGCTGCCAAGAATGGGATTTGAACCACTGTAAGCCATGGTACACACATATGAGGGGACATCAAAAAATCTGCAGAAAAATGGAATTAAAGTACAAGTTTATTTTTTAAAAGAATTGTTGTTTATTTAGCTTTATTTATTTATTTTAATTTGACAAGAGAGGGACAGAGAGAGTGAGAGAAAGAAAGTAAGCCACCATATCTGGGTCTCAAACCACCGTTGGCTATGTGGGAGTCCAGCGCCCCCAACCACCACACCACCTGTTGGCCCCAAAGTATAAGTTTATTTTGGTGCAAATAATTTTTAAAATCTGTACATAGTTTTTTCATAATGTCTATTTTCCATGAAGTTTTTGAAGACCCTTTGTATATATGTATGTTTGTCTATAAAGATATAGATTTAGACATCTGCACATATCTAGATATATAGTGATCTTTCCACATCTGTTAATCTATCTAATAAAACAAGCTTTCATACTGGTGTCAAACTAAACCATTAGGTACTAGCCTAAGGCCTCTGTACTCTCCTCCTTGAGTTCTTATAAACAAAGTACAACCTCACTTGGGCATCTGCTTCCTTAATAAACAGCCAATCACAGCAGCCATGCATCAGTCAATCAAGATGGCCGCCCTTTAAACCGTGTTCATTCAGGCAAAAGCCAAGCTATAACCAATACAGCTGTTTTTTTTACCTTATTTCCTTCACTTCTGTTTTTTTTTTTTAAGAGTTTTTTTTCGCTATAGGGCGTGTGCGCTCACCAGACAGACAGAGAGAGACAGAGAGACAGAAAGCGAGAAATCACCCCCCAAGGGGGATGGCCATGCCACAATCCCTTCTCCTCCATTCTCCTCTCGGGATCTTGGGCACGCACGCACACGCACCCGGAGTGAGTTCTAAGCCACCGGGTCCGGGACACGAACCGCGGTCGACTACGTGGGAGTCCAGCGACATAGCCATTATGCTAACTGCTGGTTCCCTTCACTTCTGTTTTTTAAAAATCACTTTCCTTTTCTTGCCCATAAAAGTTATTGGACTGCTGCACCTCGACGCTCCTTGGAAGACATTTTGGGGGCTACCTGATTTGTGCATCTCTCGCTTTCTTTTTTCTCATTTAAACTCTGCTAAATTAGATTTGCCTGAAGTTTTTCTTTTAATACCAGTAGCATGAATTCTAATGAAAAGAACCTGAAGTTCTTTCCAGCTTTCTCTTGTTCTTGATTGAAAAACCATAATTATTCAGCAGTGAATAGCGGACTTTCTATCCTTAAGCATCCACTTATTCGTTCAATCAATTTGCCTCCATTTTCAGGGAAGCACTCCCCACCCACTCCGAGGGTGCCTGCTCCCAAGCTGCCCCTCTTGTCCTTCACCTTGGTCCTCCTGTGGCTGCTCCCACATTGCACCGAGCAGAGGAAGCAAGGAAGAGGGCTGTGGGCTTACTCTGATCTACTCCTCTGTATTTCAGGTATCCCATAATTAATTACCAATAAGTATATTGATGGGAAAAAATGGGATACCCCTGGAGGTTCTCTTTAATTTGTACAACATTACAAACAAGAACAGAAGCCTTTCAGACTTCAGGGAGCAAGGCTGTGTCTGGAGGCACTGGTGGGTAAACGCAGCCCTTTCATCTGACTCAGATCTGAGTCAGTGAACAGACCCAGGGGTCTCTGAATAAAGAAGAAACTGGAGGGACCAGCAGATGTAGGCATAATGGCTACATCGCTGGGCTTCCATGTAGTCAACTGCAGTTCGAGTCCTGGACCCGGTGGCACACTGGGCGCGTGTGCGTGTGTGCCCAAGACCCCGAGAATGGAGGAGAAGGGATTGCGGTGTGGCCATCCCCCCTGGGGGAGATTTCTTGGTTTCTGTCTCTCTCTGTCTTTCTGGCAAGCACATGCGCCCTATAACAAAAACCTCTCCACAAAAAAAAAAAAAAAAAAAAAAAAGAACCTGGATACTCTTGAGGAAGAACCCCGACAATGTCACAATTATCTGAGACTCGAACTCCAGTTCATTCTCAATGGAACTAACAACTGACCAGCTAATGGTAAAGTCAGACGAGAAATACCCAGATCTTGGGGAACTTATTGGACAGTGGTTCTAAAACACCTAAATGCATAGCAATTCAGAAACCAGTGTGGTCCAGCTGAGGATGAGGGGGCTCAGGGACAAACTTCATCCTCAGCACACAGGCATAGAGCTTCAAAGACTCTTCCCTTCCTAACGGAGTTATGGCTTCCAAAGTGCATCAACATAGCTTTGCTTCTTTCTGGGTTAGTAGAAGACTTGCAAGAGAGCTGGTCAGCAGCCCATGCTGTCTGTGACACCGTGTCACACGTGGGAAAGTCAAATTCGGGCAAGAGAAAGGAGCTTTTAGATCTCTGCTCTCAGGGACTCCACTGACCTGCCACTTCCTTAAAGCCTGTTATCTGTGTCCCAGGTCCTTAGCAGCAAGCTTTGGGCAACAAACCTGCAGACTACCCACTGAGAAACTACAGTCCTTTCTACACACACCCACTCCAGCAAAAAGCAGTCTCCGGCGGACTTAGATAAATGTCTACATGGTATTTCCTAGATTCTAACAAGCATGGCTGTTCATGTTTTATATTAGCCTTTTTGAAATTCACTATACTCATTTGAATTTAGTCAATATGTTTATTTAAGGTGGCAGTATTTGGACCAGCAGATGGCGTAATGGTTACGTGGCTGGACTCCTACGTAGTCTACTGAGGTTTGAGTCCTGGCTGGCAGCTTGAAACTCATACCGGGTGCATGTGCATGGGTGCCCAAAATCCCGAGAGGAGAATGGAGAAGAAGGAGTTGTGGGGTGACCATGCCACCTGGGGGTGATTTCTCGCTTTCTGTCTCTCTGTCTCTTGGGTGAGTGCATGCACCCTATAGCAAAAAAAAAAAAAAATCTCTCTAATAATAATAATAAATGGATAAAGTGGCAGTACTTATTTTTGTAAAAACAATGTTTGTAAATCAGTGGCACATTTAATCCATGTTCTGGGAAAGCCTTGCTATTCAGATGTTCTGCATTTAGGTATGATCTTCACAGAGTTACCCACCTCTGGTCAGCTACCCAAGGAGAAGCCAGGGCTCTTGGGCCTCTGTCCTTGTTCTCCCTCACCCCAGCCTGAGCCATCATGCCTCCTTCAGATGTCCTTAGACTCTTCTTACACCTTTCCAACTTAGAGTTGGCAAGGTTCATGTTTCTTTTCTTTTCTTTTTTTTTCCGGAGAGGTTTTTGCTATAGGGCACGTGCGCTTGCCAGAGAGACAGAGAGAAACAGAGAGACAGAAAGTGAGAAATCACCCCCCGGGGGGATGGCCATGCTGCAATCCCTTCTCCTCCATTCTCCTCTCAGGATCTTGGACACGCATGCACACATGCCCGGCATGAGTTTAAGCTGCCAGATCCAGGACTCGAACTGCGGTCGACTCGACTACATGGGAGTCCAGCGACATAGCCATTACACTAACTGCTGGTCCCAAGGTTCATGTTTCTATGAGCAGTACAACTATGTTGCTATGTGTGAGAGTTTAAGGTGAGTGGCTACATGTAATGCAAAAAATAAATAAAAATCTAAAAAATGTTAAGTACTGTATAACCTGCTTTTATCATCAGTTTAATTTTTTAAAATTATATGCATCAACTTCTTTGAAAATATTTTGGAAATCTACCACAGGCTAGCTCGTGATGTAAGGAATCTAAGATGATGACCTAGATATCACGTGGCCAGGACTTGCCGGGCTCACTACTGGTTTTGAGGGATGTCATTAATACCTCTAACCTTCCCTGGCTTCCTGTGCCTTATACCTACCTTTCCGCAGGGGCTGTTCATACTATTTGCTTGTCAGGAAAGTCTTGACCTGTTTTTTGCGTAGAAAAACCCACAATGACTTTCTCGACAACCTGGTAGGTCTAAGTACAGTCATGTAACTTGCTTCTGCCTAAGGGGCAGTAACAAATGACAGAAGCAGAGGCTTGAAGGAAGACTGGCACATTTCTGCTCTGTCTCGTACCCCCGTGATAAGTCATGAGACCAGGCCTTATGAGCTGGGTAGAGGGAAGAGAGAGCCATGTTGTCCTAGCGGAGACCACGTTACAACAGCCAGTCCCAAGGCAGTCCTCCAACTGACCCAGAGCAGCAGGCCTTCCCAGTCTGCAGACGCTAGAGGATGATAAATGGCTGTCATTTTAAGCGAGTTCAGTGCATTTTTTCTGTAAGGGGCCATATAGTTAATATTTAAGTTTGTGAGCCATTAGGCCTCTGCTGTACCTATTTACCCGGGCCATTGTAGTTCAAAAGCAGCCACAGATAATGCTAAATGAATGCGTGTGGCAGTGGTCTAATACAATTTTATTTTAAAAAGCACAACAACAGGTTATAGATTGGATTTAGCCTTTGGGTCATAGTTTGTTGACCTTTTATTTCTTTGTTTTTAATTTTAAAAAAATTTTAATTCATCAGTTTAATTTTTAATCAAGTCTGTTATTGAATTTTATTGAATTTATAGTTTTAAATTACTAGTCAATTTAGAAAAGTAAAATTATATTATTTATTTTAACTATAATTTTCTTATCTTAAATTGGATTTTAAAAATCTAGACAAGACATAAATAGCAGTAAATCAAACAATGAAGAAAACGATTTTGAAGAAACGACTACTGAAAGTTTTTTTTTTTTTTTTTTGAGAGATTTTCACTGTAGGGCGCGTGCGCTCGCCAGACAGACAGAGAGAGACATAGAGACAGAAAGCGAGAAATCACCCCCCAGGGGGGATGGTCACGCCGCAATCCCTTCTCCTCCATTCTCCTCTCGGGATCTTGGGCACGCACGCACACGCGCCCAGCGTGAGTTTTAAGCCACCGGGTCCGGGACACGAACCGCAGTCAACTACGTGGGAGTCCAGCGACATAGCCATTACGCTAACTGCTGGTTCCCACGACTACTGAAAGTTTTGACAAGCATGCCTCAGAGTATGGTCCCTCAGATCCTGAGTTCCACGATGCAGCTCTAACTAAGGGAAAAACAGTAACATTTCAGCATGCTATTTGTAGAGACACATTGATTAATGAAGCAATTCAACCATCAAAATGGAGGCGACATTTACATGCAACTCATAAAGAAAGAAATTCGTGACCAAAAGCATTATTGGAAAGAATAGTGAATGAAAAGCCCAACAGAAGCAGATATTCAATATTTTATATATAAACAGTAAATAGTACTTTGCAGGCTACTTATAAAGTAGCACTTTGCATGACTAAGGGGAAAAACATAAATAAATAAAAAAACTTGATTAAAAATGTTTGCTGGGGGACAGCAGGTAGCGTAGTGGTTAAGGTGCTGGACTCCAAGTGGCCAACTGTGGATAGAGTCCCAGACCTGGCACCTTGAAACTCACGCGTGTGCGTGCATGCCCAAAATCCTGAGAGGAGAAGGGAGAGAAGGGGCTGCAGCAGGGCCCCCTCCCTGGGGAGTGATTTCTCAGTTTCTGTCTCTCCGCCCCTGTCTGTCTCTCCCCAATGTACAATGCTGGAAGTCACTGGGAAGATAAGGATTTGATTCCCTGGGTTGAGCTGAACATAGCAGGTGTACAGTGCAGTGAGTCCATGACCCTGACTGGTGGAGATCATGGTGTGAGAACCTATTAAGGGTGCTTCTCTCCCTCTTTCTCTCTCTCCCTCTCTCAAGAAACATGAAAAATAACAACAAAAAAAGTTTGCTTGGAAATATTGAGAGAATCTTTTTTTTTTTGGAGAGGTTTTTGCTATAGGGCGCGTGCGCTTGACAGAAAGAGAGAGACAGAGAGACAGAAAGCGAGAAATCACCCCCCAGAGGGGATGGCCACACATAGCCATTACGCTAACTGCTGGTCCCAGAGAATCTTGAGCAAAGAAACAGCTTAAAGATTACCTTCCAGGGACCAGCAGTTAGCGTAATGGCTATGTCGCTGGACTCCCATGTAGTTGACCACGGTTCGAGTCCCAGACCCGGTGGCTTAAACTCACTCCAGGTGCGTGTGCGTGCGTGCCCAAGATTCTGAGAGGAGGATGGAAGAGAAGGGATTGTGGTGTGGCCATCCCCCCTCGGGGAGATCTCTCGCTTCCTGTCTCTCTGTCTCTGTCTTTCTGGAGAGAGCATGCGCCCTATAGCAAAAACCACTCAAAAAAAAAAAAAAAAGACTACCTTCCAATGACATTATATTGATAGATCAATTTATTTAGAAATTGATTAATTATATGGCATACCGACTTATCGTACAAATAAAACCAATCAACTGTTTTTGAGTACAACCCGATGTGCAGAGAACGCTGGCAAAGCCGTTCTTTCTGTGTACGTGTGAACTGACCTGACGGTGAGGTGGAGGTACGATTCTTTCTTTTCAGGCTGTGTTACCACAAACATAACGACCTCAAAACTATATAAAATGATATGGATTAAAAATGGCAGTACTTATTTTTGTGAAACTCTGGAATGTTTTTTCTGATCCATTTTTGTTAGTGGGTTCGGTGATTAGGCTTGGGGAAGAGCCATGGTTTGATGCACAGATTAATGATGATCGGTAAGCATTCTGGAGTAGTTATTCCAGGGAAAACAGCTGGATGGGAGTGTAAATAAAAATGCTGCACTTTCATTGAGAAAGTCTCACTACTAAAACAAAACAAAACAAAATAAAAACATACAGACAAACACAAGTGAACCAATCATGTTAGTGACACACGCAAAATTGTGAGTTTTGTGAAGAGTTACATGTTAAATTGGAGACTGTGTGTTATGGGATAATATGGAAGCAGATCATAACTAAGTATTGTTGCATAATGAGGTATGATGGTTTGTCCAACTGTGCTCTGTGACCAAAACTGAAGCAGACACTTCCAGAGAGGATTTGATAAAGGTTTACTACCAAAAGGTGACTTACTGCAGGAGTTTGGGAATCAGTGGCATCTATAAACTTCAATACCCTGGACCCTGCTATGCTGAGATGCATGCTCCCTAAGTCAGCTGGAACTCTTAAAAGAGTAGGTGGTGTAGTGGTTAAGGCATTGTATTTCCACATAGTTGACCATGGTTCTAGTCCCGGACCTGGTAGCTTGAAAATCATGCTGGGTGGAGCCAGCAGATAGCATAGTTGTTATGTTGCTGAACTCCCATGTGGCCAACTGTGGTTCAACTCCTGAGTCTGGTGGCTTGAAAATCACACCAGGTGCACATGTGTGCGCTGTACCCAAGTTTCTGGAAGGAGAATGGAAGAGAAGGGATTTTGGTGTGGCCATCCCCCCCAATCCCCAGTGATTTCTCACTTTCCTTCCCCTGCCCCACCCCAAACACATGCACCCTAAGACAAAAAGAACTCATAAAAAAAAAAGAAAAAGAAAGTCACACTGGTTGCATGTATATGCATCCCAAAAATCCCAGAAAGAGAATGGAGAAGAAGGGATTATAGGGCGGTCATTCTCTTTGCAGAAGGTGGGCGGGAAGGGGTTGCTTTCTCACTTCTCCTCTCACTGCTCACTGTCTGTTTCTCTCTTGGCCAGCACACTTGCCCTATGGCAAAAACCTTAAAAAAAAAAAAAAAGGAGTTGGCTGAACAATAGGGAAAAACCTGAGAAGCATGAATGTTCTAGGGATTAAAGATCAAAGAGAGCTAGCCTTTCTATTGTTAGGGCAATGAGGACCCCAGGCCTCCCCAGGTAAGCATTTAACTAAAGCCAGTCCTGCTCAGGGCTACTTTGGGATGCTGGAAGAGTAGAGAGGCATCAAGATAGTATTAGTTTGGTCCACTCACACACAGTTGTTGGGTAGAAAATTCAGAAGAGGAAGATCTTGCCAGGACGGGCCAATCACAAGTCATCTACATTTGAACTCTGAAGGGCTCTTTCAGGGACTAGAACAATTAAAGAATTTCCGCCCAGACTTCACCTTCCTGATCCCAAGATCCTGCCAGGGTCAGAGTAATCCTTAATTCCCATAGAATCTGCTGCACAAAGGGAGAAAAATGGTACTGCAGAGAGACTGCAGATCACCTCCTCCTGCATGGCTCTGAATGCTTAGATTTAACTTCAAAAATTAGGAGAAAATGTATACTCCATCAGATGACCAGAAACCACCAGAGGGGCATAAGAAATATGAGAAACCAAGAGAATATCTCTCAAGGGAAAAGAATAACTCCTTGTTCTCCACAGACAATACACTGGAAATGTCAGACAAAGAATTTAGAATATTCATAGTGACAAAGCTAACAGAGATGCAAGAGAAGAGAGACAACAAACTCCAGAAGATGCACAAGAGACATTGAGTTCTAGAAGGTGAAGAAGTTCTTGCATGATCTGAAAGAGGAAATACACACCATAAAAAAGAATCAAATCGAACTGTTAGAGATGAAGGCTGTAATATAGGAAATCAAAACCTCCCTCGAAAGTATTAAAAGAGATTAGATCATGTGGAAGATAGAATCTCAGATGTGGAAGACAGAACCTCTGACCCAGAAAAATTCACTGAAAATACTGAGAAAATAATTTTTAAAAATGAGAATAACATACGAGTAATACTAGATACCATTAGATGCCCAAACATACAGATAATTGGTATCCCAAAAAGTGAAGAAACTGATAAAGGCATTGATAATCTGTTCCATAAAATCCTGGAAGAAAACTTTCCAAATCTAGAGAGGCATTCGAATGCAGACTCAAGAAATACAAAGAACCCCACATAGAGCCAACCCAAGAAGATCTTCACCAAGGCACATCATAGCCAGATTAACCAAAACCACAGAGACAAGATGCTAAAATTGGCAAGAGAGAAACGTCAAGTTACTTTCAAAGGACATCCCATCAGTATAACATTGGACCTCTCATTGGAAACAATGCAAACAAGGAAAGAATGGGAAAATATCTTCAAAGTGTTAAGTGAAAAACTATTTCAACCAAGAATACTATAGCCGGCAAGATTATCCTTCATATGAGAAGACAAAAACAATGAAAGAATTTACCAACACCAGACCAGATCTCCACGAAGTTCTGAAGGGAATGCTATACCAGGAAAACTAAAGCCAGACACACAGAAATAAGAGTACCAAAAACACACAAGAGAATGGCTAACTTAATGGTAGGGACAAGTCTGGAAAGAGCAATAATAGCGTTGAATGTTAACTTCCGGAATTTCAATGGAAAGATGAGACCACAGAACACTGCAAATTCAACAGAAGAGAGTTTAATTAAATGAGACTGAACTGGTGAAATAGAATGTTATGACTTTTGACTAAAACATTACTGATTTTCTTCTATGCTTGTTTTCCAGATTTAAGGATTTTTGTCTTCTCTTGAACTGTTGATAGGTTCATCTACCTACTATCTGAATGGAATCCTAACCTTTTTCCTGGCTTTAAGTCTTAAGCAAATTTCTCTTAACATTTTTTGATTTTGACCTATTAAAACTAAAACTGTTTTTCTTGAAACTAAAAAATGCATTAAAAATATACCCATTTAATTTTACTACAGTAAGCTATATAGCCCCAACTAGGTGCTACTTTATAGTATGTTCATTTTGCTCAGTGAGGTTTATGCCTAAAGTCAAACATGTGTTTATTGATATGTATATATCAGCTGCACTTGCTATTGAAAGGATTTAGATAAATTAAGATCTTTTTTGAATAAATAAAATGTGGGTGAAAAAAGATATGGAAAGCAACTGTAGAAACCATAAACTGTGGGATGAGGGTGGGAAATGGCAGAGTGTGAGAGGTTAGGAATCAAGGGGAGGGGGAAGAAGCAAAAAATATAAGAAATAAGTAATGGAAAATTATTTGTTGGTGATAACATGTATGGTAATATCCTTGATTGAGCCAATATACAGTGTATTCTGGATCGAAAAATCTCATTTTCTATAATGTAATGATGTATAGTGAATGAATGTAAGTAAATAAATTTAAAATAAAAAAAGAAATATCTCACAGTAAAAAAGAAAATTCAGCAAAGAATGTTTGAATGATGGATCAATTCTTGGTGTTACTGTAAGATCATTTATTTATTGACAATAAAATCAAGAATATTATTATATACATAATTTTCAATAGAGAACTTTACATTCTTGGTGGCAGTCCCCCCCTTTTTTTTCTTTTTACATTTTTACTGTGGAGTATGTGCTCTAATCAAAATTCTTCTCTTGGAATTTTGAGCACACATACATACCCAGCATGTTTTCTAAGCCACTGAGTCTGCTACTCAGATCTTGCAGTCAGCCATGTGGGAGCCAGTGTCTTAACCACTATGCCACCTGCTGGCCCCAGTGGTTCTAACTTTTTACAGATGTAAATACAGTAGTAGCCAAAATTGTTAATTTTTCTTATATTTTCAATATTTTAAATTATCTTACTAGTTTCATGCAAGGAAGGAATGAGATGTTTAGAAATGGCAGGTAACATGCAACAGTAAAGCATTAGAATACTGGAAGAACAGTTTTGACAGGTGGTGATGGCATGTTTCATAGATCCACAACTATGAATGACACGAATAAAGATCTTGATGCTGCACAGCCTTTGAATGCTCTCCATGGAATGACTGGAAAGTGAATCAGCTCCACACAGGTGCAAATCTGCATAAGTCATGCAGCCTGGAAGGGCACTGCATGGAATGAGAGCTTGTCTCACTGGTAGTCTGGATGTAGATTTTCATTTTTGAAGGGTAATTTTACAGTATCTACCATCATTTTTAAAAATATTTTATTTAGAGGGACCAGCAGTTGGCATAATGGCTATGTCACTGGACTCCTACATAGTCAACCATGGTTCGAGTCCCAGACCTGGTGGCTTAGAACATAGGCCGGGCACGTGCGTGTGCACGTCCAAGATCCCGAGAGGAGAACGGAGGGGGACGAATGCGGGGTGGCCATGCCCCGGCGGGGGTTTCTCACTTCATTTTGCTCAGTGAGGTTTATGCCTAAAGTCAAACATGTGTTTATTGATATGTATATATCAGCTGCACTTGCTATTGAAAGGATTTAGATAAATTAAGATCTTTTTTGAATAAATAAAATGTGGGTGAAAAAAGATATGGAAAGCAACTGTAGAAACCATAAACTGTGGGATGAGGGTGGGAAATGGCAGAGTGTGAGAGGTTAGGAATCAAGGGGAGGGGGAAGAAGCAAAAAATATAAGAAATAAGTAATGGAAAATTATTTGTTGGTGATAACATGTATGGTAATATCCTTGATTGAGCCAATATACAGTGTATTCTGGATCGAAAAATCTCATTTTCTATAATGTAATGATGTATAGTGAATGAATGTAAGTAAATAAATTTAAAATAAAAAAAGAAATATCTCACAGTAAAAAAGAAAATTCAGCAAAGAATGTTTGAATGATGGATCAATTCTTGGTGTTACTGTAAGATCATTTATTTATTGACAATAAAATCAAGAATATTATTATATACATAATTTTCAATAGAGAACTTTACATTCTTGGTGGCAGTCCCCCCCTTTTTTTTCTTTTTACATTTTTACTGTGGAGTATGTGCTCTAATCAAAATTCTTCTCTTGGAATTTTGAGCACACATACATACCCAGCATGTTTTCTAAGCCACTGAGTCTGCTACTCA
This sequence comes from Tupaia belangeri chinensis, assembly GCF_000334495.1. NCBI lineage: Eukaryota > Metazoa > Chordata > Mammalia > Scandentia > Tupaiidae > Tupaia > Tupaia belangeri. Next base: position 1,684 of record NW_006159876.1, on the reverse strand, counting down.
GATCTTGCAGTCAGCCATGTGGGAGCCAGTGTCTTAACCACTATGCCACCTGCTGGCCCCAGTGGTTCTAACTTTTTACAGATGTAAATACAGTAGTAGCCAAAATTGTTAATTTTTCTTATATTTTCAATATTTTAAATTATCTTACTAGTTTCATGCAAGGAAGGAATGAGATGTTTAGAAATGGCAGGTAACATGCAACAGTAAAGCATTAGAATACTGGAAGAACAGTTTTGACAGGTGGTGATGGCATGTTTCATAGATCCACAACTATGAATGACACGAATAAAGATCTTGATGCTGCACAGCCTTTGAATGCTCTCCATGGAATGACTGGAAAGTGAATCAGCTCCACACAGGTGCAAATCTGCATAAGTCATGCAGCCTGGAAGGGCACTGCATGGAATGAGAGCTTGTCTCACTGGTAGTCTGGATGTAGATTTTCATTTTTGAAGGGTAATTTTACAGTATCTACCATCATTTTTAAAAATATTTTATTTAGAGGGACCAGCAGTTGGCATAATGGCTATGTCACTGGACTCCTACATAGTCAACCATGGTTCGAGTCCCAGACCTGGTGGCTTAAACTCATGCTGGGTGTGTGTGTGTGTGTGTGTGTGTGTGTGTGTGTGTGCATGGCCAAGATCCCAAGAGGAAAATGGAGAAGAGATTGTGGCGTGGCCATCCCCCCTGGGGAGGTGATTTCTCACTTTCTGTCTCTCTGTCTCTCTCTGTCTTTCTAGTGAGTGCATGTGCTCTAGAGCAAGAATCCTCTCCAAAAATAAATTTTTAAATATTTTATTTAGGGACCAGCAGTTAGCGTAATGGCTATGTCGCTGGACTCCCATGTAGTCGACCGCGGTTTGAGTCCCGGACCCAGTGACTTAGAACTCACGCCAGGCGCGTGTGCGTGCGTGCCCAAGATCCCGAGAGGAGAATGGAGGAGAAGGGATTGCAGCGTGGCCATCCCCCCTGGGGGGTGATTTCTCACTTTCTGTCTCTCTGTCTCTCTCTGTCTGTCCGGTGAGTGCACATACCCTATAGCAAAAACCTCTCCAAAAAATTTTTTATTTAAAAGTATAAATGCTATATTTATATTTACATAAAGGTATTTAAGGCAGAAATTAAGAGCTCAATGATCACAAAATGAGCTTATGTGTAACTTCCACTTAGGTCAAGGTCAAGGGCGGCCAGTGTCCCAAACCCTGGGTTCCCCCTAGGCCTCTGGACATTCTTTCTGGGCCTCCCACACACTGATAATTTAATTCTGGAATGGGATGCTCATTTGGGGGCCCAAAATCAAGTCTGTGCCACCCACCACGAAGATCTAAAACCTGCTGGATAAGAAAAGGAATTTGTTCAGTGAAGCCAGCACTGGGCAGAGAGAGGACCAGAGCCCATAACTGTATCCACCATACTAGACAGGGAGAAGAGATCAATGTGGGGTACATTTAGAAAACAAAGGGCAAGTTAGTCCTGTTCTGGGGCAAGAGAAAGAGGAGCCCTGATCTTTGTCTTTTTTTAACAGGATCATAGGAACTTCAGGGTGGCTATCACTGCTTGGGGCGGGGGGCGGTACTTTCCATGTGTGTGGGTTTGCAAGGCAGAAAAGCTGGTTTCCTTTCTCTACAAGGGGCTTAAAGACAAGCAATGAGGGGCTGCTGGGTTCCACTTGCTGTGTGTG
>NW_006159875.1:1644270-1708585 GCF_000334495.1 Tupaia belangeri chinensis | reverse complement strand
GGTCCCAAGTTCACTCCAGTGGCAGGACCCAGCTCCTTGTCAGCACTACCGTGAGGACCTGCTTCTTGCTGGCTGCAGCTGGGGTCACTGCTCGTTGGGGCAGCCAGCCTCCTTCCTGTGTGGCCTTCTTCACTTCCAGTCCAGTGGTAACATGCCAAACCTGACTCGAACTTCGAACCTCTCGCACTGGCTTCCACTAGGGACCAGAGGAAGTTCTGCTCTTCCACAGCTCATGTGATGACGTCGGGCCCACCCAGACACTCTTCAATCAGCCGTGCAACTTCTCATATAGCCACGCCGTGTCTCAGTGTGCTCACAGACCTCGTCCACTCGTGGAGGAGGAGATGTTACAATGGCCCAGGGTTGCGAGCGCCATTTCTAGGATTCCCCCACCACATGTAGGTACTGAAGGTTGAGAGGAGGTAGAGAATTAGCAAGATGGGATGTAGGACCAACCCATCTGAGAAGCACAGAATTCATGTTTGTATTTTTTATTAACTTTGTGGCATCACTTTTGCCAGGGCACATGTGCACTTGCAGGAAGAAGCAGAGAGTGACAAAGCACCCCCATTCCGTCAGGATTTGATGTCTGCACGCACATGTGCCTGGCATGTTTTCCACGTCCCTGGGATCAGCCGTGGGAAATCCAGCTCCACAAGCACAGCAGTTCTCAGCAGTGTGACTGACCTGGCTCATAACGGGTGGTCTTTAATGAATAATTTTGAAAAAAATAAAGAATGGATCTCCCACTTATTTTCCAAACACTGGAAGACTATCCCCAACATGCATTTAACAAGAACTTCAGAAAAAGAGTGAAAGTAATATCAGAAGGAAAATAATAAATTATTTCTAATTTTTTAAAGAAATTCAAAAAGGTATAATTTTTGCTAAAAATCACATTTGAGTACGATAGATAAAAAGTAAACCACTTCTAAAAGACTTTACCTAGGTGGAGAGCAGACTGGGAATAGCAGGTGACATCCTCACGCAGCTGAAGGACCTGGCCACCCAGAATCATGTGCGCAGTTAAAGCAGCAGCAAAGGGTGGCACCTGGAAGTGCCTAACTAAGGCGACAGGAAGCACACGGACGGAATGAGAGCAACACAGGAGAGACAGGATGGTGACCAAGGCCTTATCTTAATGCGGAGCCGAAACTCCGCGTCAGCGCTGAGAATACACCCCCCCACACACATCTCGGAAACGGCAGAGTGATGTAGCTAGCAAGAAGGAGGGAGGAAGCTTGAGATGACTAACATGATTGACCCCCTCGCCTTCCCATCAAGGTTGCCTAAGCTTCAGATATGAAGTTTAGAACATGCGAGTGTGAAACATTTTCCCCACAAGTACTGACCATGGAGTCTGCCTCGCTTAGTCGCTCCGTCTCATACTCACAGCCCCACGGAAGGGCTGAGGAAAACCATTCTTGGAGAGAAGAAGCTCGTAAGCAGGCCTGGGCAAGGGAGCACAGTGGCCACGTGAGTCACAAGCATACACGCTCAATTCATTGCTTAAGGAAAACAACTTCTTCTTATAAAAGACTGAAAATAAAATTCGAACCAACAATAACGTGGTAGGAAAGGGTTTTCAATGAGTAGTTAAAGGAAGGTGGGGAGGAGGGTAGAAAAAAATGAATAGCTCTAATCCTAAGCAAAAAAGAAAGAAAAAAAGTTAATTATGTCTGTCAGTAATACAAAGATCAGTCTAATAGAAACACAATATAAAAGGGAATAAAGATACTATAGAAAATCATCAATATAAGAGAAGGCAGTAAAAAGAAATGCACAAACAGAAAACAAAAATAGCAGAAATAATTCCAAGTATTTTGATCAATAGCTACAGCGGGCATTATTCTCCTCAATAAGGCTATGGAAAGACACGGGATTAGGTGGTATTTGTAAGCATCAAGTGCACGCTAGACAAGACTGAGACACACAAGGTACTCGTAAGAAGTTACGCCGTGTAAATAACCAGGCAAAGGAAAACTGCTGTGAAACTTTAATAGTGGGAAAATTTGAATAAAAGCGAGTACTATATAGTAATCAAATAAATATTTCATCAGAGAATTTCGATCAGGTGGTTTAAACCTCATACTGGGCACGTGTGCATGCCCAAAATCCCGAGAGGAAAATGGAGGAGGGATTGCAGTGTGGCCACTCCCCTGGGGGATGATTTTTTGCATTCTGTCTCTCTGTCTCTCTCTCTGTCACTCTGGCGAGTGCATGCACCCTATAGCAAAAACCTCTCTTAAAAAAATGACAAAATGATAATCACAGGAGAGGACTTTATCTGTCTACATCTGAAATAAAACACAGTCCTAAGAGTCAGGTGCCATTACTGTCCCTGCCTTGGTTACAGGGAACGGAAGCTCGAGGAAGTCAGCGAGCCCAGTGGTGTGGCCTGGAACTGCTGGAGCTGTTGACCTCAGGAGCCTGGCTCCACAGCGTGTGCCCGTGCCATGGTGCAGCGAGGCTTCTGGGTGGGAGGTCTGTGTACGTACACAAACCCAGAGCTCGACTGGCACGGGCTAGGGTTGCTCTTCCAGATGCTGTCCTACCTCTGTTTGCAAATTCTTAATAACTTTATGTGGGCATTTGTGGTTTTTAAACTTTAAGTGAAGTTTGATGACACAGCTGATCTTGCGCCAGGGCTCAGAGCCTCAGGTCATGTGTATCCTGCTTCCTGCCACCTCCCTGGGAGGGTTAGCTGACTGCCACCCTGACCAACTCTACCCCACACGGTCTGAAGACGGTGGTATCTCTTTCCCCTTCCCATTATGGAAAACTACTTCAAAGACTTCTGAGAAGGGCAGGAAAAAGGAACCATTAGAACCTCTGCAGCAGGACCAGCAGATGGCGTAATGGTTACATCGTTGGACTCCCATGTAGCCGACAACAGCTCAAGTCCTGGACCCGGCTTAAAACTCATGCTGGATGCATGTGCGTGCATGCCCAAAGTCCTGAGAGAAGAATGGAGGAGTAGGGATTGCAGCGTGGGAATCCCCCATGGGGGGTGATTTCTGGTTTTCTGTCTCTGTCTCTCCAGTGAGTGTGCATGCCCTACAGCAAGCAACAACAAAAATCCCTCTGCAGGTGTGACATAAGGAGAGAGCTGCTTAGTTAGATGGTGACTGGATTTATACACTAAAGAGACATCACAGCAATAAGTTAAGGAAGATTCTTTGCAACCACAAAGCACTTTAGAACTTCTACAAGGTACCAAATTTAATAGCTTCTTCTTCAGTTGGTAAATCCTGGAAATGCTACTCCTTTTCTGCCTCTCCTGAGAGCAGGTATCTCCATTTCAACCTCAAACTGACAGCTTCTTCACAGGGAGCCAAGACTGCGTGATACGATGAGAATGATGGTCTTCCTGGCAATATGTGTTCGTCATAAAGGAAACATTAGGAAAAAAAGTCAGACGTGCATACTTGTCATCATTAACATTCAGTTAGGGCTACATGGTCCACAGGAAGTATCCAACACTGCTTCACTAGAGGGCATTCATAAACCCCAATGATAGGCAAGTCTTCCAGGATCCTCTAGATGCCAAATACATAGCTTAAAGTTGTTACAGGATTCAGCAACACTGGAAATCACCTTTTTTGAGTTCTCAAAGCTTCGTTGGGAAATACGTATAGGAAATTTGTTAACCGGGTCTGTCCCTTGGACAGCTGCCCATCATATGTCATTTTATGGCCTTTCTGCATCCCCGCGTATGTTCCAAGTTTTGATCAGTAATGACTTTGCATCGATTAGCATGCCAATTCCACAGACCGAAATGTACAGCACACACGTGAGAGTGGCGCAGAGCTGCCTGTGTCGAAGGTTCGAACAAATGCTGAGTATCCTTAGCAGGTCTCTCTCTTCCCAATCAATTCCCAGAACCCTGATTTCTTTTAAATCTTCCTTGAAAAATGATCTCATCCTGATCTAAGGATGCTGATTCACAGACACGATGAGGTAATGCACTTAAGATAATGCATCATCTCAGTGCTAACACAAGTGTAAATACTAAGCAGGATTTCAGAGCAGCATTAACTTTTACTGTAAAAAGAAACTGCAAATGAGTATCACAGCGCAGCTCCGGCACAGCGCCCACCGATACGAGTGTGCAAAGCACGAGGGCATATAAGACATGAGGCCTTTACTCCTCCACCCACAGGGTGTCACCCAGTGTAATCGCTTCTTCACTGAGAAGAAGGGGGAAATATTTGTGAGTAGTAAATTAAATTTTACATAAAAATCTAAGTGCAGATCTTCACAACACAGGTCACTGACAAAATAGACTCTTTTTTCTGATTGATCTGTTGCTCTTATAAGGACACAAGGCTTGAGGTTTTGAATAAATATATATTAGAAGAACTTTGGAAACGTATAACCACAGACTGATTTTTCTTTTACTAATCCCAGGAAGAGAAGCTAGAAGAGAGACCAGATGGCCTCCACACTTGTCCTAAGATCACATCATGTGCTTTTTTGTCTAGCAAATCTCTCTTCGTTTCTGCAATTCTGTATAGATAATCCTTGTACCCAAGGTGCTTTCTCAGAATAGATGAACATGGATTGTCATGGACAGGACCGAGGAGTCTGGGCAAGCGGACAAGCGCATGAGGAGAGATGTTAGAGCCCAAGGGGTTTTAAAAGTCGCCTTCTCTGTGCCCTTGCTTCGTGGTCGGTGGATCTTGGACTCAGAGAAGCTAAGAGCAGAGCAGATCCGTTCATGGGCTCAGTCCACCCACAGGCACCAGTAGTGGGGGTACAGTTAGCCACAGGGCCACAACAATGAGCCCGGCAGGGTTCTTTCCCCCGCCCCCCACCCCCGATCCTTGCCAGGGTGGTAGAAAACAGCAACACATAAGCAATAAAGTATAGAGAGAAGGAAAGACTGTGGAGCAAGTGCTGAGGGAGAGCAGGGGAAGGAGCAGCTCCGAGTCGGAGTGAGACGAGAGTGTAGTCAAAGGCCAGTGGGAACGGAGGCCCTGCAGAGAACACCCACAGGAAGTAGGTGAGACAGAGGCAAGAAGCCAGCGGTGACTTGAGAGCTGGTGGTTCTGATGGGGGAGCACTGTCGGTGAGGGACGGTCTGACAGGTGGGAAGACGTCGTAGCACCACGTCTGTAGGGGGCCTTTTAGGAGCCTTGGCAACATCCCACACTGGTATCGCAAGCCAGTTGACGATCAAGTGAAATGAAAACAGAGACCTGGTTCCAAGGTCTTCCTCCACTGCTTCACGTTCAACAAAAGCTGAGGAGGTAAAACAAAATTGAAATAGGGGCTGTGAGTGCATTTCCTTTCTTGTCTGTGAATTAAGAAATATTTTTTAAAATTTTATTTATTATTATTATGTACTTTGCTATAGGGCATATGCACCCACCAGGGAGAGAGAGAAAGAGCATAAGTCAGAAAGTAAGCCACCAGGTCCAGGACACAAACCTCAGTCAGCCATATGGGAGTCCAGTGTCTTAACCAACATGACCCCTGCCGGCTCCTTTGATGAACTTTTGTGCAAAAAAATGTTGTTAGTAAGAAAAACAATAAAACAAATCAAAACCAGAAAACTAAGGTACATTGAATGGACTATAGTTATAAAGAGAAAAATAATCAAAGGTATTTTGCTTATTGGTGCTTATTATATAGTAGGTTCATACTTATCATTTTATTCAACCTCTCATTTTGTCTGGGAGTGAAATATGTAGTATTATTTTAATTTCACAGATGAATAAATTTGGCCTCAAAAAAATTAATTATTGGATCTGAGACTAATGCTTAGGTCTTCTAGTCGAAGTTTACCTTTTATATTACTTCTCAAAATTTATAAACATATATTCTTTTTGCATGCAGATGCATCTGAAAGACCGCCTTGAAGTAGGAAATAAAATTATGTATTCAGAATCCAAGTCTTTTACTACAGACCAAGGATCTGATGATCTGATCAGTTCCCACTCCCTGAGTGGGCACGGACTCATCCACTGCCTGCTTCTGTGTCTTGGAGCCTGGCTTTTCCTGGTGCTGAGACTACTCAGAGTAAATGTTTCCCTGTTCTCTTCCTCCTTGATCTCTGTAGCCTTTAAAATGGTCCCTTTCTTCCTCTTTCTTGAGGCTATTCCCTTCTGCTTCCAGAGCTCTGAATGTCCGTCCTTTCCCTCACATGCCGTTCTCCCTGCTCTACCTTCATCGTAGGGAAACCACCTCGGGGTCGGAGGTAGACTTGTCTGCCTGTTGTTCGACCTTCCCAGGGATCTGAGCAAGCTTCTCGGCCCCAAGGAGAAACCTCTCCCACTAACTCACCATTTCATTCATTCACCCACTAGCTCCTTTATCCAGCACGTATGAATTTCCATGTAAATAACTTCCCTGAATTCGATCATTTCTGAATACCTTCTGCGTTGATCAGAAATTAGTACAGAGATGTGCTCTGTTTCTTAGAATACATAAAGTTTACCCAAGTAACTTCTCCAAACAACTAATGAGCAAACTAGAAAACAAAACAAAGTCTCCACAGTTATCTTTGAAAAGTTTTTAAGTATATTAAAATTATTAAAAAATAGTGATAAAATTATTATTTGCGCATGAAGCTCTAAGGTATTCTATTCAAAATTGCAATCCTGCCCCTACAAGCCAATGACCCAGTTCTCTTCTCTGCTTTCTGATACCTTCTGACACTTTGCAGGCCATGTAGCACTTGTTCATGTCTCTCTGGTCAGAATCTCCTTGTCAGGAGGACAGGTGTCATTGTCCGTTTCGTGCACCGTTGTACTTCTGCACTTGTTATGTACCTCACACACGGAGCTCTTCAATAAGTGTCTGTCAAATCAAAGAAGAAATCAGCTCCGGGAGTATCCATTCCATGGAATTTTCCACTGTCATGAGAGGGTCAGTTTCATGAAGTAATCTTCACTGACCTCACCTGTGGGTAAATGAGTCTGACGTAATGGAAGTTTATGGGAACCAATCTTGATGTAAGCAGGTCACGGTTAGGGATCTGTGTGATGATCTGATGATGAGAGTAGAAGGTACAACGGGAACAAAGAATCTCTGACATATTCTTGACTGTTCCCTGAAATGGCAAAAGCAAGCCTAATTCCAATCATGCTCTGCTTTTTCTTAAGTCAAATCCACAGCAGGACATATTATGATGGCTTCTTGCAATACGTGTTTCAGTGGGCATCTTTGGCTAATGGATGTCAGGAGGATTCCTGTTACTTCCTTGCCTCTGGAGATTGGGTTGGGTCTCCAAATAGTCATGCCAGAGCAACAGCCATGTTTCAGGAGGTGTCCCAGCATGCCTGTGTTTATGAAGAGCCTATGAATATCCAACCTTTTCTGAAGTAGCTAAGCCACGAACATAAAATTAAATTAAAAAATAATTTCTCACAACTCCATAAGAAGCTAATGTGGCATAAGATGTATAGTATCTTCAATTGGACTGGTGCAAGGCTTATTCAAGTTGGGTACATTTACATTACAACCTAAGTGATGTATAGTGATTAAATATATAAAATAGATTACAATAAATAAACAAATATTTAAAAATTAAAAAATAAAAGCAGAATGAAAAAAATGTACTGGAGGCCATTTTAGCAAATGAGAAAATCTACATTAACTAGAGGAATATTATCTGTAAAAATTTAATGTTTTGGGGCCAGCAGGTGGAGTGGTGGTTAAGGCTCTGGACTTCCATGTAGCCAACAGCAGTTCGAGTCTCAGACCTGGTGGCTTACTTTCTCACTTACCCCCCTCTCTTTCTATCTCTCTCTCTGTTTCTCTGGTCAAATTAAAAAAAAAGATAAAATTAATTAAATTAAATTAAATTAAAAGCTCTTCAAAGAACAATACATAATGTCTTTGTACAAGAATTCCAAATGAAACCCATTGACATAAAGATAGACTCTGGCTATATGTATGACTATACACAAGTTAAGTTCTTAATAAACTATTGCTATTCCAAAGCAGCTCATAAACAGATATGACGGTACCTTTATCATAAACTCCGAGTGTTAAACAGCTGGTCTTCGGCTGTTCTTGTCCTGGTGCCAATGAGCTGTCAGAGTGAGGAGTAACTGAATGGTGGCCAAGGTCTCTGGATCAGGGAGAAGAGACGTGAAGGTTGCTGGCAGCCCGCCAGCCTGCATATTCCCTTGTTCATCAAAGAAAGGGTCCTGCTTGATTTACGGCCCTGCTCCTGATGTAACTGACCCGAGGACCTAAGGACACCACAAGTTTTCTTCTACATCAACTCCAACACTTACTGCAGAAAAACAAAACAAACAGAAAAACAAACAGGACGGTTAACCTTTTCTATGAGATTACAGAGATGTGATGTCTGGCTCATCCACAGATTTCTTACCCTTGTTGGAAAATGAAAATAAATGAGCTGACTGTACCCAGCAGATGGGGCTGGGGGAACACATGGGTTGTGAGAGAAGGTGTGTCTCTGTAGATACGGAAGAAGAGACGAGGGCACAAAGCCTCCTAGCAGAAGCCCGAGTGATGACTGTGGCATAGTGGAGACATAAATTACTACACTCATTAATTTTTAAATAGTTGAAATGTATGTTTTTCTTAAATTCCGCTTTAGAACAACTATCAATTAAATAACAAATGTTGCTTACGGAGGAAAGCTTAGATACTCAACTCTCTTTTATTTTCTGTTTTTTTTTTATTATTCAGAAAGTATATTTTATTTAAGTTACCTTTTAAAATTTTTTTTAATGCATTTCTTTAATTTCAAGAAAAACAATTTTAGTTTTAATAAATCAAAATCAAAATACGTTAAGAGAAATTTGTTTAAAACTTAAAGCCAGGAAAAAGGTTAGGATTCAGTTCAAATAGTAGTAGATGAACCTATCAACAGTTCAAGAGAAGACAAAAATCCTTAAATATGAAAATAAAAGTATCAAAAAGTCAGAAGTGTTTTAGTCTAAAGTCAAAAACATTCTATTTCACGAGTTTAGACTCATGTAATAAATTTCCCTTCTAAATCTGCAGTGTGACTGTGGTCTGATCTTACTATTTAAACTCTGGAAGTTAACATTCAACTCCAGACTTGTCCCTACCATTAGGCTGGCCATTTTCTTGGTGGTTGTTTTTGTTTGTTTTTTTCTCTTATTTCTGTATGCCTAACTTAGTTTTCCTGGTATAGCATTACCTTCAGCACTTCTTGGAAAGCTGGTCTGGCGTTGGTAAATTCTTTCAGGTTTTGTTTATCTCAGTAGGTTTTTGTCTTTTCTTTCTCCATATGTAAGATAATCTTGCTGGGTATAGTATTCTTGGTTGAAATTGTTTTTCACTTAACACTTTGAATGTATTTTCCCGTTCTTTCCTTCCTTGCTTTGATTCTGAAGAGAGATCTGATGTTATCCTGATGGACTATCCTTTGAAACTAACTTGATGTTTCTCTCTTGCCAAATTTAGTATCCTGTCTCCATCTGTGGTTTTGGTCAATCTGGCTATGATGTGCCTTGGAGAAGATCTTCTTGGGTCGATTTTATGTGAGGTTCTTTGTATTTCTTGGATCTGGATATTTGAATGCCTCCCTAGGTTTCGAAAGTTTTCTTCCAGGATTTCATGGAATAGGTTATCAATGCCCTTATTAGTTTCTTCACCTTCACCAATTATCCAGATGTTTGGGATTTAATGGTATCTAGTTTTACTCATATACATTCCCATTTTGGGGTTATTTTCTCAGTCTTTTTAAATTTTTCTGGGTCAGAGGTTCTGGCTTCTACATCTGAAATTCAATCTTCTGAATGACAGAGTCTGCTTTTAATACTTCCGAGGGAGGTTTTGATTTCCTGTATTACAACCTTCATCTCTAATAATTCCATTTGATTATCTTTTATGATGCTTCTCTCCTCTTTCAGATCATGCAAGAACTTCCTCACCTCCTGGAACTTGGTGTCTCTTTTCTCCTGCATCTTCTGGAGTTCACTGTCTCTCTTCTCTTACAACTCTGTTAGCTTTGTCACCATGAACAATCACCGCTCACAAGGCCTCACCATCTCCCAACCCCAAATTCCAAAACATGAAACTATGGAGAATGAACCTGTCATTGGAACCATAACAAGGCTCTTCCTCCTTTTGTTTTGTTTATTTTATATTTTTGGCATAAAGAGAAAAACTTCAAGAAATGGAAAATAAATGCATAATGTGTAAAAAGGATGCCAATACTGAAAGAGAAAGCAGTGTGAAGATTGCTGGAGATCAAGGGTGAGGTTTTTACTTTTGTGCATTGTGAGAGATGAAGCCCAAGAAGTCATGCACTTCCGTTCCCTTACTCAATGAACACATTTAGCGTGGACTTTTCTCCCAGACATTATGCTAAACGTAAAGAATTAAAACTGTTTAGATACAGCCTATGCCCTGAAGAAGATGCCAGGTGAGTGAGGGAGAAGAACACATCTAAGAATTGCAGACCTTTGCAGAAGTGAGGAAAGGTAGAAGTGCATGTCGTATGTCTGAACGGGTGTGATCAGGCCACTTTTCAGATAGAGCCGAAGTGGCCAAGAAGCAGAGGGGCGAGGACAGCCCTCCCTCTCCCTAACCCTCTGAGAGAGACGCATGAGCAAAGAGAATATTCCCTCTACCCCAATGTTGGATGAGAGTGTGTGGCTTGATGTTGATGTTGCATAAAAGTCCATGTTTTGTGTGATCATTGAGCTGGACAAGATAAAGACCCTGAACTTAGAGCTGAATAAGCAAGGCAGGAGAGCCTAGAAGACAACTCCAGTAAGGTGGGGGTGTGAGTGGTAAAACTGTGCAGATTTTCATGGCTCTTGTCCTGGACTTCCTGTGAGGTGGGAACCACTGAAGAAAGACAAGTGATGTAACCTGACTTCCATCAGGAAAGGATCCCTCTGGCTTCCATACTGAGATCCCTATAAGGCATGAATGAAAGAAGGAGTGGTACTGTACTTCTGGAAGATATCGCAACGACCCAGCTGAGGAATAGTCATGCGGACCCTGAGCTCTGCCTCCATTCTGCTCCACTTTGTACAGCAGTAGCACAGCTCGTATGTCTTCCCTTGCCTAGTTCTTGCCCCTCGTTCTTTCCTTTTCCCCATACCATACTTTACATCCATTGCCCTGGTTGGCCCTCCCAATCTTAATTCAAGATAAATTGTTTTCTCTTGTGCTTTTTATCTAGGTATTTGTTTTTCATATTGCTGATTTTCATACAAAAAAAAAAAACTTTCTTTTTCCCATTAAGCACGTATCATTATTTGGCAAACCACATATATATTGCATTGCTTTCACCCCATACGGTGAAGTAAACACATACAAATTCTGGCTTGTTATAGAAATATACACATTTATGTAGAGAGACCAGCCATGATTTTTTGTCTTTATAAATCAATAAGATAGTTAAAATTCTTTTCAATATGAAAAATTATTTCTTGTGCTCTACCCATTTTCTCCCAGTAACACCTTCTCTAAGCCACTCAACTCATTCTGTATCTACCTTTCCTTATATGCACTTCCGTTCCCTTACTCAATGAACACATTTAGCGTGGACTTTTCTCCCAGACATTATGCTAAATGTAAAGAATCAAAACTGTTTAGATACAGCCTATGCCCTGAAGAAGATGCCAGGTGAGTGAGGGAGAAGAACACATTTAAGAATTGCAGACCTTTGCAGAAGTGAGGAAAGGTAGAAGTGCATGTCGTATGTCTGAATGGGTGTGATCAAGCCACTTTTCAGATAGAGCCGAAGTGGCCAAGAAGCAGAGGGGCGAGAACAGTATCATGTTCACAGCCCCAAAGCAGGCTGTTTATAGAATCCATTTCACCATCTGAAAATGGACTCCAAATCCCACGTGGCATATATACCACAGTCTTGAAAAAGTGAACCTAGAATTGTTCACTGAGGTCTTCAGATGATTTTCTTTCTCAGCATAAAACTCCTGAACCCCCGAAGATGAGCACAGCCTCACATTACTAACTATTCCACAGAAGTAGAAATCACGTATTTAGTCCTTTACCTCATCTTGATGTTATTCTAAACTTACTCATTTCCTGCCAAGAAGTAAAAAATATTCAAACTTATTTATATCCCAAACAACCACATGCCTTATTCCCAAATTATAAACCTGGGTCCTTTCAAGAGCAATCATTTCTATCAAATGAAGAAACCAAAATCTTTCCCTTCATATGTTAACAGATTGTAAAAGTAAAGTATGAGAAGCCCACATTTAGCCCAGGTTGCAGCTGTCCCTGTGGGTAAGTTACCCTGTTCTTATATTCGGTAATTCGTGGGAACCACAAGATGATGAAATCCCACTGTGTAACTCCAGGCCACACCCCCCTCTTGCAGTTCAACCCTAATGATACTCTAGAGGAAATTAAAAGAGGGAGCATCCTAGCTCCAGTTTCAGAATTAAAATCATAGAAATGCCAGTCTGGAAATGGTCTTACTATCATTTACCCGCTTTGGGGAAAAAACAACAACAACAAAAATAAAACAGAAAAGCCTTAGTCTTATTCTCAAGAGTTTCAAGCCATAGGATTCACGTACGGTATTCTAGTTGCCCAACCTTTGCTTATAAAGTATCTCAGTGGTCCCAAGTTTGTGGTTTCTAAGTAAGGAGAATTTGTTTGTTTGCACATCTCCCATGGAAAGAGAACCTTCACCTGGCCATGGCAGGGCCTCAGTCCTTCCTCTGCCTGCAAGCTCCAGGCATCTGCAGTGTGCCTGCTGGTGTAGGAGCCCCAGTCTAAGTTGATGCCCACTCTTCTGCCATCCTGCAGTTCCAGCTGTTGATGCCAACCTACCGTATGGTTTGGACAGCTGGTTTCACATCTCACATTAATTAGGCTGCCCAAGTTTCATCAGGCTTGCCATGTTTGCCACTAGGTGTCAATGTCTTCACCTCTCAGTCCCCTAACCACCTGCACTCAGGTCACCGATATTGCAGATCCCATGATTTTCATACTAAAGACAGCGGCAAAGTTAACAGCGGCAAAGTTCCCTGAATGGAGGTTGCTCTGGGGTTCGAAGATCTCCTGACTGTAGATGCACCTGTGAGGGGTCAAAACTAGTGTTGGAGGATGGAGCCTCACCGGCAGTGCGTTTGTGACCCCACAATACACCTCTTCTACCCAGTGGTCTTGGCAGCTGCCATGCGTGGTGCCTGAGGTAAAGACTGTTGTGCAGAGGGCTTTTTACAGACTGCTCCCCCAGGAGGGGAGGGAGGGCAAAGAAGGGGTCTAAAGCAGAGATACAGATTCCCATGAGCTCGGGCCTAGGGTGAATCCACAGCCAGCTGGAGAGAGAACAGAACCAGGGCCAGTCTACATTCAGGCAAGAGAGCCCAGGTTTGAGGACCAGCAGATGGAATAATGGTTACGTTACTGGACTCCCACGTAGTTGACTGCAGTTCGAGTCTCAGACCTGTTGACTTAAAACTCACACTAGGCGCATATGTGTGTGTCCTCAAAATCCTGAGAGGAGAATGGAGAAGGGATTATAGCATGGCGATCCCTCCTGGGGGGTGATTTCTCTCTTTCTGTCTCTCTGATTCTCCATCACTCTGGCAAGTCCATGCATCCTATAGTGAAAATCCCCTCCCCACCCCCTAAAAAAGAGAGTGCCCAGGTTTGCACTCTTCAGCCAAGGACAGTCTATGGGCCGGGCACTATGCGAGCTGGCCCTGGTGTCTCTGGGCTAAGCTGCAAGCACACATGTCTGCTGTGACGTGGGCACATGGCTGGGAGGGGTCTGGACAGACACTCGACAGCCCTGCTATGCCATCTTCCTATCACCCCAAATCTCTACATGGGGTGAATGTATGTACGGCTCTCTCTCACTCCAGTTTGGATAGATGCCATTTAATTTCCACTTTACTGGGACGATTAAGTTAGGGACATTCTCATTAACCATCAAACACTGCCTCTGACATGAAGCTAGTAGTTTAGGGTTAATAGTTAGTATATAAACAACTGCTAATGAATACAGTTACTCCCACCACAAGGAGAAGGGTGCTAAGACTGTCCTCTCCGACGAAGTCTGCTCCATTCTGACCTGTTTTAATTTGGTGTGGAGAAATGAGTTTTTGCTTAGTGCAACTATTTCTTTCAAATTAAAACATTTGGAAAAAAATAAAAAGCCTCATGCTTTATTTGTGCAATGACATTTTTTACACCCCATCCCTTGGTTTGTTGGACCCGCCGACAAGTCACTTTCAGACTAGTTTTGATCTCAGTCCTGTGAGAGACACAGGGTCCATGTAAGTCAAGGGATGCAATAGGTCCACGGATTGAGAGCAAGGACAGACAGTGTGAAACTCACGGAGTCAGGAAGGGTCAGTGCTCTACCTTCCCTGTGGCTGCAGAAAGGTCTGGCTTCTACCATCATTTTATCCCAGTGCCATGTTGAGCCCTGAGGCTGGGCACTCGGCTTTACCTGGATGCACAGATTGGAGTAGCAGAGGCCTGCCTCTCAGCTGCTGTGGGTCCCTACCATAGCTGATTTACTGATAGGAACACGCCAGAGGTAGCCATTGCTTCCAGCTGAGGATCAGTGCCGTCGAGCTGTCCACCAGGATCCACTTCCTCGTCTTCCTGAGCACTCCATAGACCAGCCTTTTTCTGTGTCTCTATGTCAAGTGAGGTCATGTGACTGAGTGCCCAGCAACAAAATGTGTCTGCAACATGCAGCCTCTGGGTGCAGCTCACAGAAGACACATGTATGCACTTCCTCTGGCTGGATCTTCCCTGCCCACTAAGTCCGCAAGCCCAGGGTGTGTCTGGGTGGAAGATGTCATGGCCAGAATCACCCTGGAGCCCAGAGTTACTTTCAAGAGTGAGAAATACAGGGAACCAGCAGTTAGCGTAATGGCTATGTCGCTGGACTCCCACGTAGTCGACCGCGGTTCACGTCCCGGACCCGGTGGCTTAAAACTCATGCCGGGCGCATGTGCGTGCATGCCCAAGTTCCCGAGAGGAGAATGGAGGAGAAGGGATTCTGGCGTGACCATCCCCCCTGGGGGGTGATTTCTCGCTTTCTGTCTCTATGTCTCTCTCTGTCTGTCTGGCGAGCGCACGCGCCCTACAGTGAAAATCTCTCCAAAAAAAAAAAGAGTGAGAAATACACTTCCATTGTTGTTTAGCCAATATCCACCTATCAGTCAGAAAAACAACAGAAGTCACATAAAACACCCAAATTAGAATAATTTGTTGTTTTTTTCTTAATTACCAGGTTAGATTTTATTTTTTTTCTATTTTTTATACATTCAACCACTGTATATCATTATAGAATGCAAAATGAGTTTTCCAGCTTGAATATATTGCATATTAGTCTAGTTAAAGGTATTATTGACAGATAATTTTCTATTTTTGTGTCTCCTAAATATTTTGTTTCTTTCTTTTTCCCCTTGATTCCATTCCTCTCACCTTCCACCATGTCCCACATCCACCTCCATCCCACACTGTCTCTAGTATCCGAAATTATTCTACGTGCTTTCCCATCTTCCAATCTTCAGTTCTGGCAGAGTGTGGGCATTTCCTATGTAACAAGTGGGGACATACAATGCCTCTCTTTCATGATTTGGCTTTCATCTCTCAGCAGTAAATCTTACATATTTGCCCACTTTCCATCAAATGCTAGGACCTCACTATTTTAATGGCTGAGTAGTATTCCATAGAGTATATGTGCAACACTTTTTCAATCCAGTCATCTCTCTGGACATTGGGGTTGGCTCCATGTCTTAGCAATTGTGAATAATGCCATAATAAACATGGATGTGCAAAAAAAAAAAGAATTAAAAGATAAATTAATGAGCTAAACAGTTCACTCTCTAAGGAAGATATACCAACAGTCAAAAAACATGAAAAAATTCCCAACATCCCTTATCATAAGGGAGATGCAAATCAAAACCACAATGAGATACCACCTAACCCCAGTCAGAATTGCTAAGATATAAAAAATGGTAAGAGCCGGTGAAGCTGTGGTGCAAAGGGAGCTCTCCTACACTGTTGGTGGGAATGTAGATTAGTCCAGCCACAGCACAGAACAATATGGAGGGTACTCAAAGAGCTAGGAATGTAACTACCGTATCATCCAGTAATTCCACTCCTGGATATCTATCCAAGGATAGAAATACACTCAGTTGGAAAAGTACTTGCACATCCTTGTTTATTGAAGCAAATTAGGATAATTTGAAGAGTTTATTTGCCACAGAGCTAATTGCAAGTTTGGGGCAGGATGTAGGGGACCTAGAGGAAAGTGCAGAGACCCAGCACTGCCAGTGGCCCGAGTGCAGGGGGAGGGAGGTTGCTGCAGACCAAGGAGTCACAAAGAACAGGCCCTTCAGGAGGGGAAGTGATGTGTTGTCGAGGACACTCGCAGGCAAGTGAAGACAGAGAGGAATCCGGGAAGAATATTTTGTCCTCATCCTCCTTCCCTCTGATCTCCTACAGGGCTCCCTGTTGAAGACAAAGAAAATACCTAGAGGGCTGAAACCCACTCAGCTTCCACCTCCTACGTCACAGAGCAGGGTTTGACAGGGATCTGGGTGACAAATGGAAGAGATCCACAAATACACTGTGAGATCTATTTATGCACACCACTTCACCTACCCTCGCCAGTGCAATCCCTACGTCATGAGGTGAGGAAGCAGTATAACAAGTCCCAGATATTAAAAGGGATCAGCCCACATGAATATTCAATGAGACGAAGCTGATAGTCACATGGCAATGTTTTATGGTTGAACATTCTCCCTAATACAGTGTCAAACCTCATTTCCTCTAGCTCCCATTCTCCAGACACCTATCTTCTCAGAGAAGCTACGCAAAATAAATTTAAGCCCTGCGGCACATACGGGTCCTGCAAATGCTTGAAAACAGTCGTATTCCTCTTTAACACGGTAGGATTGTTTTCTCCTCTACAAGAACTCCAGAGCCATCAGTTCGTGTCTTCCATGGTTTCTGAACCCTTCAATGTTTTGCTCAGGGCTCACTAACTTGAGGGTACTCTTCATAAACTGAACCGCCAAGAGCTAAACAAAGTGCTCAGAGGGACAGTTCATAGTTTTTTCTTAGGTTTTTATCATATACTGTGTGTACTCACCAGAAAGAAACAGCAGCAGTGAGAGGGGAAGTGAGAAATCACTGCCCGTAGGGGACAGCCACAACACGATCTCTCCTCTTTCATTCTCTTGGGATTTGGGCCACTCACGCACACACACCTGGTGAGACTTTCTTTTTCTCTTTTCTTTTCTTCTTCTTCTTTCTTTTCTTTTCTTGTTCTTTTTTTTTTTTTTAAGGTTTTTTCCATAAGGCATGTGCACTTGCTAGAGAGAGAGAGGAGAGACAGAGACAGGCACAGTGGGAGGGATGGAGAGAAGTCGCTCCCCAAGGGCAGGTGGCCATGCTGCAATCCCTTATCTTCCATTCTCCTCCTGGAATCTTTGACATGCATACATGCTCCTAGCATGAGTTTGAAGCCATCAGGCCCAGGACTAGACCCACCATTGGCCATGGGAGTCCAGTGACATACCTGCTATGCCATCTGCTGACTCCCTGGTGTGATTTTCAAGCTGCTAAATCAGATTTTAAGCACAGTTATGTGGGAGGCCAAGACTTTATCCATCATACCGCCTGCTGGCCCTTGGCCCACATATTTTAAATGTAAAGAATATACTTCTAAATCAATCCTTAGTTAACGCCAACACTACTTGAGTTTTTAGAGTCGTAGTATCACAGAGTGAGTCATGGTAACCTCACTGTTTGTGCCACATACACAGTTACTTTCTGGAATGCCGCCCACATCGGTGAGGGTGATCTTCTTTACTCAGTTTTCCAATTCAAAAGTTAATCTCTTCTGGAAATGTCCTCACAGAAATACTCTTCTTCCAGCTATCTGGGCAGCCCTTAGCCCAGTCAAGTTGACACATAAAATTCATCATCACAGGGTACACCCTGTTAATCAGTTAATAAGTAAGGGCCTCCAATGTGTTTTTGTTGGTTTGTTTTCAAGATAGGGTCTTGCTGTCATGACCCTCCTCCTCAGTCTCCCAGTCACTGGGATTAGAGCCACACACCACTATGCCCTGCCTTCGGTTGGTCTGGGAATCAAATCCAGGCCTCCACGTAGCCCAGCCCGAGGAGCATAGCACCTTGGCATTGTGCCCCGCCATGGCTGGGCTTCCAATGTGATTTGGCTTGTACATTTCTGATGAGCTAGGAATCTGCATTTTTAAAAGAATTTTGAGTCCACTTTTGCAGAGACCTCATTTTGAATCACAGTGACTTAAAATATCTGCCTTAATCCCCAAAGTATTTAAAATAGAAATGCTTTCAGTACAGGGAAAAAATCATGTACCATGTCCAATTCATAGGAGGAGTTCCTACAGAAACTGAGTCTCAGTCTAACATAGACTCCTTTGCCACACCCTCTTGGGACTTTCTTTGCAACCTGTCACAGCGGCTGCTGGCCTTGTTTTTAGAACTTGTTTACCATGGGGCTTCTGGCCTTCCACAAAATCGCTTTTCTGAAAATAAGCCTTCAAGTCAACCTGGCTACTTTCTGCCTGTACTCCACTGATCTCCTGGGACTTAGTAATTCAAATTAATTTGCACTTGCATCACATCGACTCACTCCTGCAAACACCGTGTTTCATTTGCCTTACCACGACTCTCCCCACAATATTTATCAGGGGCACCTCCGTAGCACAATAACACTATAAAAACATGTCTGTGTACCTAAATAAATCCCAGACAGATTAAAGATGAAAACATTAGAAAAGAAGAAAGTGAAACATATAAGCCTTGGGAATAATTCTTTAATCTTGAGTTTAGGTGATTTGGCCAAACTCCAATATCAATATCTGTGCTTTCCCTTGAGTTTGTCACGTTCCTCCGTGAAGACCAGCACACCCCTGCCAAGAGGCGAGGCCTGCCCTGCTTGCACTGCAGCCCATGGGGCAAGGAGGCTGGAATGCCCGCCTCTACAGCAGGGCCCTGCCACCCACGAACCCAGGCCTGCATGCTGCCTTCTGTCTCTCAATGCTGTAGGCCATTGGAGAACAAACTCTAGGCTCTTGTCTGGTTCAGAAACACAGAGAGAGGGAGTGTGTGCAGATCTGGCTGTTTCTAAGCAGACTTCTGACCGTCTTCTTTATCTGCCCCTATGTTCACTTCCAGCTGCAGAGTCCCCTGGTGCTCTGGTTCCCAGGGTTGTGGGGCTCCTTCAGGGAAGGAGAATCTCGTAGAGGTCTTCACCACTGAGTCAGGATTGGCTCTCAGAGCCCCCACCTCCTTTCTGCTTCTCCCTGTGCATGTACCTCCTGAGTGCTGCGACCCTTTGTCCCCCACTCAGCACCTGTGGACAAAGTTCACTGGTAGTACTCATAGTCCTGCAGCAAAGGGGGGCAGCCATGTTCACCCGGAGAAGATGAAGACCAACTTTGGTAATGCAGTGAAATAGCATGTAAATATGACTATCCTGTGAATTGGGTCCAGAGAAGCATTCAAAACATAAAAGTAAAATAAATAAATCAAACAAAAAACACTACCAAATGCATAAAAGAAGTCATTGTGGCAGGGCCTGGCGGTGGTGCAGTGGTAACGTAACTGGACCTAATGAGAAAGGGGCTGGGTCCATGTCCCAGGGCTGCCCTGAGCTTGCTGGGCAGGAGCATAGGTGCACGTGGGCCTGCTGGCTCAGACTGGGGTGCCTCGATGAGATGGGTGCCTGTCTCTTGCTCTGCTTCTTTTTCTCTCTCAGAATAAATAAGTATTAAGAAAGAAATAAACAATAACACATAAAAAGGATGTGGGCACCAAAGTTAACCGAATTGTCTAGCTCAGACAGAAGGGGCTTGCCAGCTGTGGCCAAGCTGCTCACCTATCCTCCCTGGGATGAAAGGGAGAGCAGATGCCCTCTCACCTCCTACAAAGGACGTGTCTGACATGGGAAGTCGGTGTCTCCCTCTCCAACTCTTGCAAGAAAGGAATTCTCTTGGGAAGAAAATTCCATATTTTCTCAGTCACATATTATTTTAACACCTACTTGGGAAGGAAAAGCTCCCTTGGTTTAAATAAAAGTATTCATCCATAAACCCAAGTTTAGTTCACCCTATTGTTCTTCCATGGTGGGGCCAGTTTTCTCCCTGACTAGTGGTCTACTGATGGCACAAAGCCTGCTCTTAGATCTCCTCGGCAGCATCTCGGATAAATACGGAGTCAGCAGTCCTTCACTTGTAGTTCTTCTTTTGCTTCATCTCTATTTTTTCTTTCTCAGCATCCCCCTAGTTCTCTGCTCCATCTTAGGTCCATAATTCCATTAACCACTGTAAGGTCAGAGGATTCTGGTTACTCACCTTTCCACCAAAATGCCAAAATGGTCAATTTTGCCTCCATCTGCACACGATACTCTTCTGGTATGCTATGATCGGGGCTCCTCTGCACCGGCCAGACTTTCAGACCTCAGGCACCACTTTCCCGTCATTTCCTCCGGCTAGGGTTCCTGCCGTTGCTTCCAGCCCCATCATGGAATGGCAATATCGGAGTCTGGGCTTTTCCTCAAAGCTGAGTTGGCCATGGCAGTACAAGGTGTGGTGGGAACCCAAAGTAAAACTGGAAACTATGGAGCAAACATGGCTTATTCAATGAACTCAGGAAGGAGCTGAGCCTGTGTTTGTTTAGCATCACCAAGTCAGACACTTAGTGTGTGCGTGAGCGTGATGATCTCTTTCTTTCTCTTTCTCTTTTTAAATAAACTCCATCCATCTTTCCTTCCAGCTTTTTAAATAAGCTCAGATCACCACTTCAGAGTGAGCCACCTTCATGAGATCGGGCTGTCCTCACGCCAGGAAGTGGCCCCTTCATGATGCCAGGCATTTATTTTCAGAAGAGCGAGTTACCTTCATACAATAAAAAGTCAGGGCGCACCCTGCCTGACAAACATCCGCTGCCCTCGCAC
Organism: Tupaia belangeri chinensis; assembly: GCF_000334495.1. Taxonomy (NCBI): domain Eukaryota; kingdom Metazoa; phylum Chordata; class Mammalia; order Scandentia; family Tupaiidae; genus Tupaia; species Tupaia belangeri. The sequence goes on along the minus strand of NW_006159875.1, from coordinate 1,687,665 downwards.
AGGCCAGCACGGCGTGTCCATGCTTCTGTCCTGCTTGTCCGTTCTCCTGTGCACTGCAGTTCAAGGTTTTCTGTTCCAGGACTTAAAAGAGAAAATAATGAAACACATCCAGAGCTGAGACGTCAGAGACAAGGCCAGTGCCAGTCAGGCCATAGTTGAGGCCAGGTGGACATGAGGACAAGTCAGACACTCATACTGCTGCTGCGGCGAGGTAGCCCGGGAGCTCTGAGTGCCCCTGAAAACCACTATTCTCTGGACCTGGGAACACAGAGCCCATTTCTACTTCATGGAAAAGTAGAGGGGGCAGAGGCTGTTTCTGAGAAGCCTGGTAATGGGTATGAGATTTCATTTAGGTGTAGATGACTCATCATTTAAGGGCTCATATAATACCTGTTAATACAGATACTTATTTTTTTTATTTAGTACTTTGAGTTATAATAATAACATGAATTAATCAGAAGATGTGATAATATTTATAAGTAGGTTGATGATGGTATTATCCATTTTGGCATCCTTTGGGAGTGAAAGGAGATGTCTTTAATGGTTACACAGGGTCAATAGGAATAAAACAGGAGATTTCATTCAGGCACAGAGAAACCATGGGCCACCCTCTTCATGAGTTTTGTTCAAAGAAATCACATTTGCCTGAACCATGTTGTAGATGACGTGGCCAGGTCTGGAGAAACTCACATAAGCTTTCCCTTACTGTGGAACGATCGTAATAGCTGTCCTCGACTCTGGGTTATCGCACAGGTGAGACAGAGAGAGAGAGACGCAAATGCTTGCAGGCCAGGCTGATCTCACTTGGACCTAGTAAGTGGAGGACAGCTCACCACCAAGCACCAACTAGCCTTCCTGCCCCGATTCTGTGTTTGACTCAACGTTGACTTCTCCTCTAAGAGATCACTCTACAGTAGAGGCAAAAGCAGTCATTCTTCAAGCTGGAACCAGCACTTGAAGAATTTTATGGGGGGAAGAAGCCCTGGCTCAAAGGGATAGTAGATTGATCTTCATTTCTAGCAAGAGAGACCCAGCTTGGCCAGTCCCAGGAGAAGCCAGTGGTGTGTGCTCTGGTTTTTCACAAAGAAACAGCACAGAACTACCCAGAAACAAACTGGTTTATGAAGCTATGTTGTCTCACTTATGGCAGAAAGAGAATATGACAACCCTCGTATCTGCACGAGTCCAAAAACTGCATAAATAGGTAATGTTAGGACAAAGTGGCCGCATGGGGAAGGAGCAGTTGCTATCCAAAAGTGCAGTCTCGTCTTTCCTCAATGCTTAAGAGTCATTCAAGAAGAATCTGTTATCTCACTAAATAAGATGGATAAGTCACCGGGCAAGCTGGCAGTGTCTGCCCAGTTAGAAATCAGTGACTAGGTGTCATATGCTTCCTCCGTGGGGGTCACCTTGGATTGTATGTTTGGGAGGTCCCGAAGCACCAGGGATGGAGTGCATGTTGGCAACCCTAGTGTATTCTTGCTCCTCAATTTCACCACCCTATGGCAAGCCACCAAACATTAATTCTGGAACCCCATTTCTGAAATTCCCCAACACCTATTCTACATTTTAAGTCACCTAAGGAAGAGAAAGCACATTCTAACGTATTACATTTAAATAATTCTTTGTCTTCTAATCATGTCATTCCTAACCCACATTCATTTTTAATGAATATTTTATAACTATAAATAAATACAATGCAAATTTACTCTTACACATAGCTAGGTGCTGTTAACCTCTTTAACAGAAGTGATAGTCAAATGATTCACTATGTGAGAGATGGTAAAATCATGCAAGGCAGAAATGAGATCAGTATGGAAGAAAAAACTGTGTTTTTGTGAACTGTTTATCACAAAAATTTTCTAATTATAACCCACTCAAAAATTATTTTAATAAACTAAAGAAAATCCAGTTGGAGAATTCTTAATTTAGATCATTTAATAGAACTAATTGAAGAATATATCGCAGTAAGGCAGTATAAGATCAGTTAGGAAGCTCTTTTGATTCTAAATGAGTGTAAATCTCCACGGTTTAGCCTTTGCTAATGACAATGTGGTTTTGATTTAAAACATTGGGGTGATACCCAAGATCTAGTCAATGAGTCACGGATTTAGTAGAAATTTTCCTTTTTAATACTTCTTTATGTATTATATATTTATTTTCCTCTATACATGCTTCACAACACATAAACAAAATTCTTGCTTTCAATAAGTGTATTAATTAGGATTACACATTGTGGTTATTTTTAGAGAAAATAAACAATGTTACTTTAATTATGGACATTTTAAATAAATCTACCTAGAGCATTTTTATACATGAACAGTTTTGAAGAATTAATGGGAAAATGCATTTTTTGGCTTCATTTTGTCAAACATTTAATATATATATTTAGGACTTAAAGTATTATTTGGGTAGATACTCTCCATATGGCTAATTACAATACTTTCATAGAAAAACATAAAGTTACCTTTTAAGTATTGTTACATAGGAAAACTGAGAAAGTAAGTAAAATCATTTTGCTGCTTATGTATCAAAGCTGTTGTTTATACATGGGCAGAAAGACAGATTCAAGTGAATGTCGCTTTTCATCTAGTTGAGATAAACAACCACCCCTCCCCAACACAAGACATATTCATGTAATGCAGATGCTTAGAAATATACTTAGGTGGTTGCAGATTTCCTGACTGTATTTTTCATTGTTATATAATTTTATGACAAATATTTTACTTTATTTTTAATGTCATTATTTTAATGACAGTTCTACATGCTTAAATAAAATCTAGATTAAACCTTTATCTCTATGTATAGATAGCCTAAAGATGCCTAGAAAATTACAAAAATAGTACCCATTCTTTTTAAAATTTACCTATGTATCTTATTCTCTGAATGCCAATAATAGATCCCAGGAAGTTTTTAAATGTGTAATATTGACCCAATTCCAAGACTTATAAAAACCCCACCTTTATGCTAGCTAGAGATATGGGTAGCACAGGCTTCAGAGCGCTTCCTGTCTCCTGCACTTTACCAGAATACTAAGTCTCTTAAGCATTAATCTGAGAAAGCTTCTTTGGAGCCGTCATAATCTATCGGGTCAAGGCATGTTTCATTGATAAGACAGTTTAGCTTATTCGCAGCCATGGAGGTCTACCAGATCAGGCAAGATGCCTCATGAAATATTGAAGAAAAGCTTCCTCCATGCACACACAGATGTCTTCCAAATCAAATGGCTGAGGCAGGTTTAAATTTTGGGGGTGTGAAGGCAAGAAAAAATTATGAAAAGGAATAGGGGAATCAAGCAGATGGAACATTTCTAATGAAGATTGCAATAGGGAGAAGGTTTGTCAATGGGTCAAAGCCCTGTAAAGCCATGGGGTTTATAGGGTAGTAACGACAATGTTCTTATCAATCACCATCGGATGCAGGGAGTGGGAGCAAGGGGCAGATGAAATGCAAGCTTAGTTAGAAGTCTTCGTCCTCCTGCTGAGAAACATTCACATGGACTTGGAGACTCATGGAGCTCGATGCTCTGTTCCAAACAGCTGCCTTGCTAAGCCATGGCGTTAACTGAGTAATTTCTAACAGAGAGGAAGATCATTTAACAAGTCTATTTGTGTGAAAATGATTTCAAAGCAAGAGCACCAGGTGCCTGTTTCTGCCTAGTTTATACTCACCGGATTCAGGGAAGCTGAGCCCACAGGAAGTTAGTGTTCTCTCCTCTCTGGTTGGAGGCTGTAGCCCTGACCTCGGCCTGCGCCTTGTGACCTGACATGGCTGGCATTTTGTCCCTATCACAGGCAGAGAGATACCAGTGGTATCAATTACCTATAGGGTAAGAGGAAGCTCAAGCCAAGTCTGAGGCTAGGTTCGGCCTATGGTACTGGGGCTCTGAAAAAGCAGCAAACGGGATCTCTCCTAGGCAGAGATTACCACACGAATGCGGCTGTCTTTCTTCTTATAAAATGGAAGGGGAAGCTGTTCCAACCCCAGGCTTGGGTGTGCAAACGCTCCCACTCCAGGTCGCTCCCCCACCCTGCTGGCTCCTCTACCCTCTCTCTGCATTCATTCTAGCCCAGCCGTCTAGGATAAAAGAAGGATGCCAAGCAGTGTAAATGCAGTCAGATTGTCAATGTATCCATGCACATTCTCAGTCTCTGCTCAATGTTCCATGACAACAAGGTGAGACGGCAGAGGTTATCCGAACAGCTGCTGCCTAAGCTGGAAACTCCAGGCGAGGAGCACCATCTGTCTATACATTCACAAACGTATAGAAGAGCCATCCATCAGGCGCAGCCTGCAGCTGCCTCACCATCAGGCCTGCTTCCTTTCTCGGCGCTGAACAATAAGAGCTAGTTCCTCACTTTGTGTCACACAGAATGGCTGATTTGATTAAGTCCCCAACTCTCATTATGCTAGGTAGGGGTGTAGAATTTCAATGATAATCCATAATGCATGACCAGTTTGTTGCCATGGCAACATAAATTCAAGGTTACTAGCTCCGACGCATAATTGGCTGTGCATTGAGGGCTGACGCAGGGCTGTTAAAATTCTTGTCATAGAAAAGTAGCATCGATCACACTGTCTGCAATTGCCAAGTATTCATAACCAGACAGAAAAGTCCTCGGAGGAAAATGGTGATAACGCAACGATTACGGTCTAATAAAATCATTACGTTTCACCGCTTTAGTTTTTAAAGTATTCCAGCTAATAAGAATAAAAGAGACACCTCACTGAACATTGGAGACACAGATGGAACCTCCCCCACCAATATTTCCTTTGAAATGTGGACTTAAAGAATTTTCATTTTCAGTCTGATTGATTGAGCAAAACAAGCTTCATATAACAAAATATACCATCACACACGTGTGTCTCGTTTTTGTATTTCAGATTGAATTTTCCTTAGCTGCAAGAATATTTCCTTAATAAAATGCTCTGGGGAAAATGAAATCTATTTCTTGGCTTTAAAATGTTCCAAATTAAATTATGCATGCTATTTGCTGTATCTCCTCAAGTGGAGAGATTTCAGACTAAGGTGATGATGAGAAAATGAAAGAATACAGAGTAAAAAAGCATTAAGACTAGGTTAAATTATCAGCCCATCTCACAATGAATGATACTACAAATGTTTTGGTGTTTGTAACTGTGTGTAATAGAAATTTTATTCAAATGTATATGACTAATAAAAAATTACTACAAAGAAAATGTGGGCTCTGTTGAAGGATTTAATCTTGGATCAAAATAATTATGGTAATTACTTGTTTTGGTATCTGCCTTTGCCAGTGGGGTAGAACCAGGCACCAAGTCATAAATGAACCTTGCACAAATGACTGTAAATTTAACCCAGAGTGTTCTTGGAGGGCCACAGGATGACCCATGGAAGAGTCTTCTCCGATTGAGTGAGAACAATGTTTATGCGTGCTTATGCCTCTTTGGATTTTAGGTACAAAACGCTTTGCTCTGTGATGTTATTTATTATGGTTTTCAACAACCATGACAAAATTTTAATGTATTTTCTTTAACCATGTTAATACAGCAGTGCATGTTTTTAAAAAAACAATCAGCCCTTTGTTACCAAAATTCAGCTTTTAGTCAATTCTGTGGAAGAAACTTAAAATTCATTGACTTAAAAAATTAGAGATTTCTTGCCAAATAAAAGCAGTCTTGGCCACATGATTGTGGAAACAATTTTGTGCTCTGCGTAGACCTTGTAGGAACCGAGGTGTAGTTACCTCTGCGTTCTTTTTACACTGCGTGCACCCGTCCAGTCTCAATCCTGGTTTCTCCAGCTATATTACAACAGACACAGAAGCAGTTATTTGCCTTTATTTCATCTCCACCATCCTGGAGAAACAACTGAAATTGTAGATAAAGCCACAAGCAAATGCATTTTTAAGCAGCTGGCAACATTTTGAATACACTTACTTTATAGGATCTCTAGTCCAGCTTCAATTTTCTACAACGCCAAGGAGGATTATGTGATTTTTTTTTTTTTTAAAGCGAGTAACAGATTTATTCTTTGAGTTAAGATCACATCCCCAGGATCTTTGCCATTTTCAAGCAGAAAATAAGAGAAAAGCAAGAATCAAAATCAGATGACCTAATTCATCATATAGATGTAATTTTATATTTTTTATGTTGTGTTTAATCATACTAATAGCTGTGTCCTTTGGAATTTATTTTAATTGAGGATAGCTTGTGCGGCACAACTTTATTTGAAATATGAAGGGCTTCAGTCTGAAAGAGCTTGCTTACAAAAGTCACATCTGGAAATATATTCAGATTCGAACGCACACATGTAACTCCAATTAACATTATGATCGCTAAAGAAAATATACAGGGCGGCAGGGGAGGAGGGAGAGAGGCCCTGAGGAGAGAGAGGTTCGTGTCTCTGATTTAAATACAAGTGACTTTATGAAGAACACCAGCATGTGGTCAAATGAATTCCTCTTGTGGAAACGCTCCGGCTTTCAAGACAGAATAACCGTTCTGATTTGATGCTTAGTGAAGTATGGCCACAACCAGGAGCATGGGCGAGCTCTTCGGGCCTGAGCCTAATGTAGTTAGGAGAGCCTTTAAGGTGACTTAACGATGTATTATTTAAGGCGTTTGGCTCCAGTAGATTTAAATATACATCCCTATATTGATTGTCCTGGTGTTGGCTGACTCGAGCACAGTGCTGGCTGTTTCTCAGCACTACTGTCATCATCTTCATGGTACCCAGACACATGGCAAGAACAGCAAAAAATGTCTTTAATTGAATCGAAAGCATCAGCACCATGGGCTTCAGGATCACCAGCAAACGGTGGCTTTTAATATGCTTAGGGAATAACTGAATGATAATCGCTAGTGTTTTCTCTTTATGGAATCGGAGACAAATGAAGATATTACAATACGAATCAGACTTCTGTCCACTGTGCCCCCAAATTTTGACCAATTGTATTAAAATGTCTACATTGGTAATTTTAGGATGCACAGTGGTCATGTTTTATCTTCAATAAACTACAACTTGATATTACTCAATCATTCCAAGGTTGAAATGATTATGAAATGAGCACATGGTAAATATCTACGAATAATAACACACTGAGCCTCTAAATAAATTGTGCGACAGCGAGATCGACATTTGTCATGTGTTGAAATTAGGAAGGGATCCTAATTACCCCAGGATTGATGTGTAGGAGACATGCATCATCCAGATAAAGCAAACAAATGAATGTGTGGGTCCAGCAGTCAGCTGTGTCTACACCTGGCATCGGGCTTCCCTGGCCCTGCCGTGGCCCACTGCATCATGCACTTTGCTCTCGATGCATTTCGAGTTCCGATATCTCTCCTGTCACTGGTTGTGTCAGGAACAGGAACGTAACCTCCCCAAATCCGGTACCGCCGTATACTGAGTATTTTAAGCTGAAGCAAATTGAGAAAACCTCAGAAGCAGGAAGGTCACTCTCTGACCTTCCCCCTCCCTCCTTCCCTGAAGTTCCCTCATATGACAGGTGTCCTGCCCTATACCCAAAGGGAAGAAACGTCACACAGAAAGGCCCAAAAGAATCTGAACAAACAGGCCTTGCTAAATTCACCCCACTCATTCCCGTCAGAGCAAACCCTTTTGTCCTATAACCGCACTCGGGCACGACCGTCCACAAAGCCCAGCTTTCCCTGAAGCCTTGCATCTTCAGACTGGGGGCCTGTAGATAAGACCCCTGAGCACGAAGCCCTCGATGGTGAGATTTCTTACCAAGGGCAGCACACCTGGATCTTTAGGGAGTGGAAGGTAAACATTTCTCCCTGGCCTTTCTTCTCCAAATTCAGATTAGCAGCAAAAATAATTTGTTTAGCAATAAATGCTTTTCTCTTACTAACCTGTCTTCATCATTAGAATATCAGCTTCGAGCCTTGTGGTGGGTAAGGAAAAGAAATTAGAAATTTTATTTTCTCCCCACCAGTTGACTTTACAAACTTGAGGAAAAGTAGGACCCAAAAAAGCTGACATGTTTGGTTTTGAACATCTGTACAACATGTATTTCATGTTGTTCTACACATGTGATAAACGTTGATGTCATCACCTTCTGTGAGGTGTCCTTCAGTGATAGGAATTTTGTGTTACATTTTTTAAGTCAAGGCACTACGTATGAGGGAACTTTCACATTCACAGAAAATGGAATTAAAGTACAACTGCATTTTGGTGCAAAAGAAATTTGAAATCCATGCATAGTTGCTTTTTCTTTTTTTTTTTTTTGAGAGGTTTTCGCTATATGGCGTGTGCGCTCGCTGGACAGACAGCGAGAAATCACCCCCCCAGGGGGGATGGTCACACCACAATCCCTTCTCCTCCATTCTCCTCTCGGGATCCTGGGCACGCATGCACACACGCCTGGCGTGAGTTCTAAGCCACCGGTGATCCAGGACGCGAACCATGGTCGACTACGTGGGAGTCCAGCGATATAGCCATTACGCTAACTGCTGGTTCCCCATGCATAGTTTTTTCATATATGTATTTCCCATGAACATTTTGAAGACTCCTCATATAGTAATTCCAGAGCACATGCATTATTAAGAACATAAAATATATGGTAGTACATGTGCATATAGGAATACGTGCATAATTTGCATATGTATAATCTATGTACATATATGCAAATCTAAGAATATGGCTGTTTTTTTCTTTCTTCTGTCGAAATACATTGGTAATTATATCCCTTCTTATATTAACTTTATGGTAATTTGGTACAAAGTTAAATGCAGCAATCCAAGGACTAATTTTGATCTATCTCTATTTCCATTTCTTTCAAGTTATAATCGAGAACACCTATGAGTAGCCTGAATCCCTTATTTGTGTCCTGACCTTCAGTATCATCTCTGGAGCATGTGGTCAGCCGTACTGCAGAGGGAAGGCCTGCCTCAACTCCAGAACAGCTGCTGTGACAAACTCTATGCTAATAGACCCCTCATAGCTAATCAAATGCTCTTACCCACTGCCTTAGAACATTGTGATGAGCATTCATAAATACAAGCACCAACCAAAAACTGATTTTAATTCAATGTTTTAAAATTTTCCAGATAGCTCCCTATGAATGTAATACTCTTACTAGAAATGTTAAGGAAATATATTTAAATTGCTAATCAATACATAGCAACAAAGAGCCAATTAGATATATAAAAGTATTGTAAACTTGTGAGCACAAGGAAATGGGCAATATAGAGAAGTGCCTATTTTTAAACAATTAATGTTCTATAAAATTGACATTTAAAACCATTCTGAACATAATTTAATATTCAGTGTTAAAAAGTATTAATTGTTTTGGAGAACAAAACAAAATACATAGACCTTCTAGTCCTGATTGGACCCTGAAAGGTCACTGGGAACAGGTACCCATATAATACTGGAATCTATTCTTTAAAACCTCCAAAAATTGGGACCAGTAGGTGCTTGTTGGTTAAGACACTGGACTCCCACATGATGGACTGTGGTTTGAACACTAGATCTGTAGGCTTGAGAATCATGCCAGATACGTGTGCATGTGTACCCAAAATCCCAAGAAGAGGATGGAGAAGGGAATGTAGTGTGGCCATCCCTCCCTGGAGGGGGGATATTTCTCACTTTTCCTCTCTGATTCTCTCTGTCTCTCTCCAGAGAGTGCACTCACCCTATTGCAAGAATCTAACCAAAACAAAACAAAAATTCTCCCAAAATTGATTCTCAGATTCATGTGTAAATATTTCTAGTGATAAACAAGTTACCCTTTGTGCTAGTCAGGATTAATCCCTCAAAATGGAAAGAAATAAAAAAAGAAAAGAACCAACCAAACAAACAAAAACAGAACAAACAGGACAGAGAGAGAGAGGAGAGGGGATTTATAGAGATTTATTAGGAAAATTAGTTCACATGAGTATAGAGGCTGAGGAGTTCATGACAGACTGTCTGCAAGCTGGGGAGACCCTTGCACGTGGACAGAACAAAACAAAATACATAGACCTTCTAGTCCTGATTGGACCCTGAAAAGTCACTGGGAACAGGTACCCATATAATACTGGAATCTATTCTTTAAAACCTCCAAAAATTGGGACCAGTAGGTGCTTGTTGGTTAAGACACTGGACTCCCACATGATGGACTGTGGTTTGAACACTAGATCTGTAGGCTTGAGAATCATGCCAGATACGTGTGCATGTGTACCCAAAATCCCAAGAAGAGGATGGAGAAGGGAATGTAGTGTGGCCATCCCTCCCTGGAGGGGGGATATTTCTCACTTTTCCTCTCTGATTCTCTCTGTCTCTCTCCAGAGAGTGCACTCACCCTATTGCAAGAATCTAACCAAAACAAAACAAAAATTCTCCCAAAATTGATTCTCAGATTCATGTGTAAATATTTCTAGTGATAAACAAGTTACCCTTTGTGCTAGTCAGGATTAATCCCTCAAAATGGAAAGAAATAAAAAAAGAAAAGAACCAAACAAACAAACAAAAACAGAACAAACAGGACAGAGAGAGAGAGGAGAGGGGATTTATAGAGATTTATTAGGAAAATTAGTTCACATGAGTATAGAGGCTGAGGAGTTCATGACAGACTGTCTGCAAGCTGGGGAGACCCTTGAACATGGACCAAGGCAGGTCACAAACTGCAGTGCAGATCTTCCTTCAAGCCTCAGAACCAAGGAACTCATTGGTATAATTTTCAGCCAAGGCTAAAGTCTGAGAATCCAGTTGGGCTGTTGATGCACCTTCTAAAATGCCAAGACTAGAAATACTGGAGCTCTAATATTAAAGCAAGGAGAAGGAGGAAAGAGAATGCAAGGATGTATGTTCACCTGCTTTTGTATTCTCTCTGGACTCCAAGCTGAATGGAGAGTACCACATTGTTCAGTCCACTGACTCACATGCCAATCACCTCTAAAAGCACCCTCACAAACCCACCTAGAATAATTCTTTACTGGATTTCTAAATGTTCCTTAAGCCAGTCAAGTTGACATGTAAAACTGACCATCATAAATCCACCCATTTTCAATTTGGCACCCCTATACAGCTCCTTAAACCAAACTTAATATCCAAATAAAGAGAAGAACAAAGTATCAGTTCTACCTAACATGATACTACTATCCTGTGTACTACCAAAAGTGTACTAATCCCTTCCACAGAGCAAGAGATGGGTGATGTTTACTCTTCTCCTGATATTCTGTAATTTTAATATTGTGATGTAAAATGAACAAGACTCGAGTACTGATAGAAAGTCAGTAAATCTTATGTTACATGATAAAGGAATAATAGAGGAATGAAGATAGATATTTGCTTAACATGTGTATATACATGCCCATTAAATCTTAATATTTTAGAATCATGTTGGCTCTAGCAAAACAAAACAAAACAAATCAAAAATCATTCTGAATACACTGAGGTGTAGATTGGCCCCCAAGACCTCAGACAGCCTCTCCCCCACAGATTTGCTGGGCTCAGCCCATGTGGCAGCCCTCCTTGGCTGGATTTGTGTGTAGGCGTTCTACAATTCCAGGATCTCTGCAGTGGGCCTTGATCCTACATTTCCACTGGACATTGCCCCAATGAGGAATTTCCATAGTGGCTCTGCCCTGAAACAAATTCCTGTTTTGTCCCTGATGCTGTCTCAGCCATTCTTTGAAATCTATGTGTAGGAATATGCTCTCACAGCTCCTGTGCTCTGCACACCTACAGAGTTAGTAACACATAGATACCATCTAGGTTTACTGCTGTAACCAGAGTCAGCCTTCACCCAAACCAGCTTGAAACACAGCTGGGGTGGTCAGGGACCGCTACATTGGGATGTACAGAGAAGACTCTTGAGGTTATGCAGGGAAATGGGTGCTGAATTCCCCTGTCTGCCACTCTGGAAACTTTGCCCTCAGAGTCTCAGCTTGCCTTGAAGATCTCTAAAATGCTTTCAAGGTCATTCTTCCATCATCTTGATAGTACCTGGTATCCTTCTCTCCATATTAATCTCTTTAACAAACAATTCCTTGGCTACACTACTTCCTCTTTAATTATAAATTTCATCTTTAAATAATGTTTCTACTCTCTCATTTTACTATATATAGTTTTAACATGCCATATAGGTCCTTCACTATTTTTCTTAGACATTTCTCCTGACAGATATTCTAGTTCACTGGTTTTAAATTCTGCCTTCCTTAAAGCCCTGGACATGGACACAATTCAGCCAAGTTTTTTGCCACTCTATAACAAAGGTGGCTTGTATACTAGCTTCCAATGCTTCGTTCCTATTTTCATCTGAGACTTCATCAAAAAGGCCTTTACAAGTCATGTTTCTCCTGTCATTTTCATCGCAACCTCATAAGTAATCTCTAAGAAGTTTCAACATTTCCTTACAACTTCTTCCTTCTGAATCCTCACCAGAATTACCCTGAATGCAGCATTCACAGCAATACAGACTTTTTCTGGGCTTCATTTAACAATTGTTTCAGCAGCTACCTATTACCCAGTTCCAAAGCTATTTTCACATTTTTAAAGTATTTGTTACAGTAACATCCCGCCTATGGCACCAATTTTCTGTATTAGTTTACTTTGTACTGCTATAAGAGGATGCCAAAGACAGAGTAATTTATCTAGAAAGAGAGTTACTATAGTTCTGGGGGTTAGAAAGTGTAAGAGAGTGAGGCAAGAGCTTTTGTGTTACATTATCCCTTGGTAGAAAATGGACACGAAGAGAGAGTGAAGAAGAAAAAGGGGCCAAGCTTGGCCTTTTATGATGAACCCACTCCTGCCCTTTAATCCAACCATGAGAGCTGATTCATCATGGCCTAATTATTCTACCTCCCAAAAGCTCCATATGACACCACTGTTGCATAAGGGATTAAGTTTACATCATGTGCTTTGGGGGGAACACGTTTAAACCATAGTACTATTTCTAGAGAAAACACAACTTATTAATTCTTAATACTAAGCTGAAATCTATCTCTTGAACCTTTCATTAATCAACTCAATGTCTACCTCAAGGCACTACACAAAATAAAACTAATCTCTCTCATATTTAACTATCATTCTTCAAATAGTACTTCAAAAAGTTCATTAAAAACAGAATTAAAGTATAGATTTAATTTGGTGCATAAAATAATTGAAATCTTTTAGCATAGATATTTTTCATGAACTTTTTGAAGATCACCCATTTGAGGAAAACACCATCTTCTCCTCTTGAAATAAAGAGAAAAAAACCATTTCCTCAAATACTCTTCATCTGAAAGAATATGGTGTTAAGTGTCAGTACATTAAAAAGAACAGTCAATAAGCAAAACTGTAAATAGAGATGCTATCAAATGGTATTGAATCTGTTTCAAACCTATTCCAAATCAAAATTAGTTCTTCTACGAAATAAGTAAATACCTGGAATGAGCATATTCTTACTCTTAGTCATGTAGGATTACAAGCTGTAGAGCAACAGAACAAGGATGACTTTTTTATTAATATAAAATTAGCTATTGTGAAGTCTATAGAAAATGCATATTTTACAATAATTATGCATGGATTTCAAAATTATTTGGAACCAAATAAACTTACACATTAATTTCATTTTTTTGTGTGAGCTTTTTGAAGTCCCCTTGTATATACTCAAGGGGTCTTCAAAAAATGTATGGAAAATACATGAAAAATACTATTCATGGGTTTAATTTTTTTGTACCAATATAATCTTATACTAACCTGTTATTACATTTCTGAGCAGGATCTAGTTTGAGACATTAAGCATGATGAGACCTGAGTTTCAAAAGTCCCTAACAGAGCAATAGGAATTCTGCTAAAATTGAAGAAAGAACAAACGTCAAATTTATGAGAAAGCTTGGGTGGAAGAATAGTAAAATCACTGATACTTATGCAAAGTTTATGTTGACAATGCTCAAAAGAAATCAGTTATTTACAATAGGATAACTAATTTTAAGAAGGAGTAAAACAATATTGAAGATGATATTTTAAATGGTAGACCATCCACACCAATAGGCAAGAAAATAAATTAAGCTTATTTGTGTCTTTATTGAAGAGGACTGATGATTTACAGAAGACAAAATAGCCAGCACCATTGATGTCTTAATTGGTTTAGCTACATAATTCTGACTGGAAAATTAAAGGTCAGCAAACTTCTCTTCAATAGGAGGCAAAACAGTTGTACCCAGATCAGTAACATAGCAAAGCAGAGCTTCCAAGAGAAATTTTAAACAAGTGGGATGAAGATCTTGAAGCATTTCAGAGAATTTTTTTTCTTTTTATAGAGTGGGATTTTTGCTATAGGACACATGTGCTTACCAGAGAGAAAGAGACTGAGAGACAAAAAGCAAGAAGTCACCCCCTAGAAGGGATGGCCACACTGCAGTCCGTTCTCCTCCATTCTCCTCTTGCAATTTTGGGCATGCATGCATGAGTTTAAGTCACCAGGTCTGGGGCTTGAACTGTGGTTGACTACGTGGGAGTCAAGCGATATAACCATTATGCTATCTACTGGTCTTTCTTTGGAGAATTTTGACAGAAGATGAAACATGGCTTTACTGCTATGATCTGAAGACCAAGTTTGATCTTAGCAATGGCAACCAAAAGGTGGAAGTGGGCCAGTCAACAGATGTGTACCCTTCTGGAGCAAAAGTCATAGCAACGGTTCTTGGGGATGCTCAAGATGTTTTGCTACTTACATTCTGGAGGGCAGAAGGACAATGATATCTGCTTATTATGAGAAACTTTTGAGAGAATTGGCTGAAGCTATAAAAGAAAAGTGCCCGAGAAAGTATCTCCAGATCCTCTCACCATGCCAGTGCTCCTGCTCATGCCTTTCCTCAGTCAGAGCAATTTCTAACACGCAAATGATTTCAGTGACCAATCACGGGGCATTTCCCTACTGTCCTGGTTTGGATCCTGCTATTTCTTTTTGTTGTCTAATCTCAAAATGTCTTTAGAGGCCATATAGCTCAGGGCTAATGCAACTGGACCCATGTGGGAGAATCCTGCATTCACATGCCATGACCTCCACGAGGACACTGGGCACAGGCACACGTGTCTGGAATGTGGGGGAGTCAGGACTGAGGTAGACCGCAGCATGAAGCCCCTGATGTGGATGCCTGTCTGTGTCTCACTAACTTACTCTTTCATGAAAAATAAATAAACTTTAAAAAAAATTTTTCACCGGGCATCTATTTTTCTTCAGTTAATAATTTTTAAAAGACCACATTAACATGGTTAATTTCTAAGACCCTCACTTCTTCAGGGGTGGATTAAATGCCAGTATCATCACTTACAAAAGTGTCTTGAGTTTGATAAAAACTTACTTAAATTGAAAATTAAAGTTTATATTCATTTATAGTTTTACCTTCCACTTCACTTCCACAAACTTTTGGTATATACATTCCTCCTCTCTGCCCTCTGTGTTCATCTCATCTATTCATCCATCAACCCACAGCTTCATCCCCTTCCCCCACGTCCACAGTGGCTTTGTATGTAACTGCCTGCTCTTCCGGCCTGCTGTCCCTTGAGGGAGCAGAGGAGAGTCCCTCGCTAGATTGCACTGGAAGTCCATTCGCAAGTTTGTCCCATCACCCCTCTTCTATTGAACTACCTTACAGCAGAGGAGCTTTGCTAAGCAATTATTGAAACAAAGATATGGTGCACTATTAGGAACACTGTGATAAGATGTGTTGATAAGATGTGATCTTTGTGTCGAGAAGTAAGTTTAAATATTTTATTAGGTCCAAGACATATCCCAGAAAGTCCTAATCAAAGCCTAAAACATCATATACCCATGCTGTGCAAACAACGGGCACCTGATCTTTGGGTCATCTATTAATAAAATGTCTGCTAGACCTAAACAGCAAAGACCTGCACTTAGCTTTACAGGCACACAGACCCCTAGCCCTGGTGTACGTACCAAGTAACCCACTTCCTCCTCCTGGGGAGTTTCTATAATCTCCTACATCGGCTGCATCATCTTGCCTTGCTCCTTCAGTGTGAAGATGACGCCAGCTTCACCCGGAATGCTCAGGCCCACCTGAGTGTCCAGATTACACTAGCACCTGGCAAGTCATCAGGAATGAATGGGAAGACATTCAAGTATGAGAATTTTCTCTTTCTTTCTTTCCCTTCCTTTCTTTCTTTCTTTCTTTCTTTCTTTCTTTCTTTCTTTCTTTCTTTCTTCCTTCCTTCCTTCCTTCCTTCCTTCCTTCCTTCCTTCCTTTCTTCCTTCCTTCCTTCCTTCTTTCCTTCCTTTCTTCCTTCCTTCTTTCCTTCCTTCCTTCCTTCCTTTTTCTTTCTTTCTTTCTCTTTTTCTCTCTTTCTTTCTTTCTCTTTTTCTCTTTCTTTCTTTCTTTCTCTTTTTCCTTTCTTTCCTTTCTTTTTCTCTTTTTAAGGTTTTTGCCAAACAGTGCATATGCTCACGAGGCAATGAAAGGGAAAATGAGAAATCATCCCTCAGGGGGGATGGCGATGCCACGATCCCTTCTCTACTCTGGATTTTGGGCATGCACACACATGTGCCTGGTATTATTTTTCAAGCCACCAGATCCAGGACTCAAACCACAGTTGGTCACATGGGAGAGAGTCCAGCACTTTAACAACCTTGTCACCTGTGGGCTCAAAGTATATGAGTTTTCAAAATGCCACAATTTCGTAATCCAAACATTCTTTAAGCTGTGTCTCTCTCATTGTTCCTTGTCCTTGCTTTCCTCCACAGGGTCTTCCCCAGCTTTCCTATGGATAAACAGACACAAGGTGAGCCTTGTAATGATACTTGCTGCAATGCCCACCGCCTACAGACAGTCTGATACCAGTGAGAAGCCAGAACACGCAAAGCCTGCGATAAGACAATAGAACTTTTAGCAGTTGCCAGAATCAGAGAACAAGGAAGAAGAGTTACAATGAGACGAGATGGCATGCCCACTAAAGACTGCTAGAGTTTTTGAAGTGTTCCCAGTCACGGAAAGAGTATTGACAAATTTATTTTACACCAAACCCTGGGGAATAGTCTAATATTTTAGAGATAAGATTATTCTAAAAGAACTTCTTTCTTGCAGATAGAATGCACACAACACCTTGAATATCCTTCAGATCTTCCCCTTAGCACTTCACACCAGTGTCGGCTGTAGCTCAGATCCTGCCCTAGGTGATGAGATGGAGAAACATGGGGTCTTGGCCCCTAGGAGCTCATGGTGTACTTGGTGATACGAATTGTGCAGTAAGTACAAGATAGTGTGCTAAGTGCTACCCTGGGAGCAGGTGCCACCTGCTACAGGGCAGGGAGGGAAAGAACCAAGACAGTCTGCTGTTACAGACCAGGCAGGGCAGGAGGAACAGGGGCCATTAGAAGAGGGCAAGGGTAGCCACTCAAGTACTCAAACACGGAGGTGTGGAGAACACCTCATCCTTGGGAATCCTCGGCAGTGAGTTGAGTAGAGAAGAGGAGTATGCAATTAGACTAGAAAAACAACAACAACAACAACAACAACAACAACAAAAACCAAGCTGAGCCTGACTGGAAGAAGTCTCAAGGTGAGCCAGCCGGGAGCTCAGGGCCAACCATGGCTGTGGACAGTCATGTGGTCTCCATTGTTTTTCTCTGCAGGACTCCAGAGCCTGCACCCAGGCAGCCATACGTGTCTACGAGCTAGGAAGCACAGGGACGGGAAGATCCATTTCTTCAAGGGATGCGGAAGCACCCTAAAAGATATTTTCATTTTAAAAGCCTGTACGCAAAAGCCATTTACCAAGTAAATCCTGAAGTGTTCTAACACCTGAAAAAATCACATTAACCAAGATGACCTCTAAATTCCCTCTTGCTTTCAACAATCTCAAAGTGTTAGTAACGACTTTATTTGTCAATTTCCATAGCATTGTCGTCTGCCTCACTGGTCCTTTTCTAAACATTTGTTCCATTATAGCACACATTTGAATCAGACAGCATTTTCTCAGAACTATAAATGCTTGCCTTCTTGGTGGAAATTGAGGCAATGTAGCTAAATAGAGTACTTCTTTCTTTTTCTTTTGTTTTAATTCAAAGATATGCACAGTCAACCTCCAGAAGTAGTCATAAACAACATGTAGATGCCTAGAATTCAACACTGGGGCTACTCTAATTTACCTTTGGGATTAAATGTATTTGGTCTACCAGATACCTGGTATTAGTCATTTTCTTTTATTTTTTAAAAGAATTATTTTATTTAAATTTATTTATTTTTAATTTGACCAGAGATGGGGAGGGAGAGAGAGAGAGAAAGTGAGAAAACAAGTTGCCAGGTCTGGGACTAGAACCCCAGTCAGCCACGTGGGAGTCCAGTGCCTTTAACCACCACACCACCTACTGGCCCTCGTATTAGTAATTGTCTAATGAGGGAAACTCCCAAAGGCATGTATTGCCCTACATATAATTTAATGATGGAAGGATTATGAAAATAATACCTTTTTTTAAAAATTCTGTATACAGTTATTAGTTCTCAGTTCAAGGCATAGTGAGTGTAGTGCAGAGTTAAATTCAGGTCTCCGTGGGGTCTTGATAATAGCTGGCAAAGTAAATAACCATACCTTATACTAATCTAACACCCCTCGAAGCATATTATTCCAGGGTTATTATCTCATTTATTCTGAGAACAACCTGTGAGAGGGAGAGAAGTGGATATTATTGATTAGGAAACTGAAGAGTCAATTTACCAATTTGACCAGCATCAAAAATGAGACATTTAAATGGTGGCCTTATCAAGCATTTCCCTTCTCTGAAGACCAAGCTACACTAAAGAGACAAATTTCTTCATTTATGCAACACATATTTCTTGAAACATTTTGGCATGTGTGAGTAATTTTACAGGTCCAATGTGGCTCGTCCTGGGGAAATTTCCCCACTGGCTTCAGATATGAGCCCCATCAAATCCTGTTAGAGTGAGAATCACAGTGTTTGCACACCTCCGCACCAATTATCTGACGTGTGCTGCTGCCTTTCCTGGAGAGCTGCGCTGCGTCCTGAGGGATGCCCGGGGTGTAAATATTGTAATTACAGATCAATTACCCACCAGAAGTCACTGAGTGCCTGCAGAATCCAAGGAGGACACACATGAGGTGGTTTCGTGTAGACCCTGGCGTGTGTGGGTGCTGCTTTTATAATCTCTGTACTTCGTGACCACCATAGCAGCTGATTTTGGTTCCTCTCTGTAGCTCTTGGAGTGCTTGAAGTGACTCCATTTTCTACCAGGTTTGTAATGTACATACAATTTGCTGGTTGAAAGCCTATCCAGAGTCTTGTCAAGAGAGTTGGAGTCAACGCAGCCAGCTCTAGTTTGAATTCAGCCCTGGCGACTTGAAAAACATGCTGGGTGCATGTGCATGTGTGCCCAAATCCCATCAGGCTGGAGAAATGGAGATGGGATTGCAGCGTGACCATGCCCCTCTAGGGGCTCTCTCTCGCTCTCGCGCGTGCGCGCTCTCTCTCTCTCTGGAGTGCGCATGTGCTTTCTGGCAATTAAAAAAAAAAAAAATGATGACCTGAAAAATAAAACTTCACTGTTTGCTAAATAACTAAAGCATAAACATACAAACTAGAAAGAAAACTGCCCTGTAGAGTGTGGTGTAATCCCGGCATAGCTGTAAACGGTGTGTGCGTTTGCTCCTACACAAGGAGCACGAGGCACATTCCAGCCTCCTCTTGTCTGGGTCTTCTCCTCTTCCACAAGCATATATTTTCACATGCCAGGTGGGGTTTTGGCTATTTACTTGCCTGACTGATTGCTCCTTTGACTGGTTGTTTTGTTAACATGGAAATAAAATCTCACGTGTAGGTCATCTCAAAAATATACAGCATATGTATCAATTATTTTAATCTCTAATCTACTCTGGTTATAAAAATAATAGCAAAAATTTGGGGACCAGCAGTTAGCATAATGGCTATGTTACTGGACTTCCACGTAGTTGACCACGGTTCACGTCCCAGACCCAGTGGCTTAAAACTCATGCCGGGCGCGTGTGCGTGCGTGCCCAAGATCCCGAGAGGAGAATGGAGGAGAAGGGATTGCGGCGTGGCCATCCCCCCGGGGGGTGATTTCTCACTTTCTGTCTCTCTGTCTCTCTCTGTCTGTCTGGTGAGCGCATGTGCCCTGTAGCAAAAACCTCTAAAAAAATAAAAAAGAAAGAAAGAAAAAATAATAATAGCAAAAATTAACAGTCCAAAATTAGAGAAATACAGACAGGTTTTGCAAGCAGTTAATGTAAGGAAGAATGTAAATAAGACTACTTAATCTAACTATCTCTCAATAATCATTTTTAAGGTTGATAGTGGATAAGAACAATTGTTTCAGGACCAGCAGACGGTGTAATGGCTATGTTGCTGGTCTCCAATGTAGTTGACCACAATTCGAGTCCTGGGCCCAGTGGCTTAAACTCATGCCGGGTGCATGTGCATGCGTGCCCAAGATCCTGAGAGGAAAATGGAGGAAAAGGGATTGCAACATGGCCATCACCCATGGGGGTTGATTTCTCACTTTCTGTCTCTCTGTCTCTCCCTGTCTTTCTGGTGAGCACACGTGTCCTATAGCAAAAACCTCTCAAAAAAACAAACAAACAAACAACCCACCACCAACAACAAATGAAATTGTTTCATAGTCATAGTTTGCATCTCAGCCACCAGATCATATTTAAAAAGGAGGAGTAATGAAGCAAATAAGTAATAAAACAAATGTATGACAAACTTCTTTCCTTATGAGACATGTGAGATACATACAACACAGTTTGTTCCAAAACTGAGGGCACCATGGGTGGGCTCTGTGGTCATGCCTTCCACGCAGTCGCGCCTCCGCACTTCCCCTGCCTGCTCACAATGTGACGCTCTGCTCACGCCATCTTGAAATTCTTCACGCATAATCTCATCTTCCAGCTTGTGCCCGTGGGCACAGCCACCTCCAGTTGTGTCCCACGTGGGGCACCCAGGGCACTGAGGAAGTTCGGAAGGCCCCAGCATGGCAGTTATTCAAATTCTTCAAAGTGTTTATAACCTCTCGTTGAAAAAGAGTTGTAACATTTCTCCCTCTTTTTGTTTAATTTTTATTGTAGTTTGTGCCGGAGGGCACATGAATATGCCAGGAGAGACACAGAGAGGGAGAGGGAGAAAGCACCCCACTAGGGTGTGGTCACACCGCAATCCTTCTCCTCCATTTCTCCATCCTGTAGGGATTCTGCATGCCCACGCAGGAGCTCAGCACGCTACTAAACCACGGGGGCCAAGATTCAAACCACAGTCAGCCATGTGGGATCAACTTCCTTAACCACTAGACCATGGGACCCACCTATGGCTTTAACATTTCAAAGCACAGTCCACTGGATTAGAAAGAGAAATAAAAATTTTACCTGAGTTAAAAAGATTTATTTATTTATTTATTTATTTATTTATTTATTTATTTTTGGAGAGGTTTTTGCTATAGAGCACATACGCTAGCCAGACAGACAGAGAGAGAGAGAGAGGGACGGAAAACGAGAAATCACCCATCCTCATGGGGGACGGCCACACCGCAATCCCTTCTCTTCCATTCTCCTCTTGGGATCTTGGGCATGCACGCACATGCACCCGGCGTGAGTTTTAAGCCACCAGGTCCGGGACTTGAACTTCAGTTGACTACATGGGAGTCCAGCGACATAGCCATTAGAATTATTTTTATGTGAAACTTAGAATTAACCAATTACTAAAGAGAAAATTGAGTTACTGTCTCTCTCTCTGACCAACCCATTTGCCCTTTGACAAAAATCTAAATATATATATATATTTTCTTTTCTTTTTCTTTTTTTTTTTTTCTTTTTTTGGAGAGGCTTTTCGCTATAGGGCGTGTGCGCTAGCCAGACAGACAGAGAGAGCCAGAGAGACAGAAAGTGACAAATCACCCCCAGAGGGGATGGTCAAGCCGCAATTCCTTCTCCTCCATTCTCCTCCTGGGATCTTGGGCACGTACGCACACGTGCCCGGCGTGAGTTTTAAGCCACTGGGTCCGGGACGCGAACCGCGGTCGACTACGTGGGAGTCCAGCGACATAGCCATTACGCTAACTGCTGGTCCCCAATATATTTTTTTCTTTGTAATGAAGATACAATGAGAGAATACACAGATGTTTTAAAATAAAGAGCAGAAGAAAGAGTAAAATATCATTGTATTTAAAATTAAAGTCCATTTATACAAGGCTTCATATAAAGAGAGAAATATTTTTAGAGAAAGTATCCTTTGTTGTATGTAAACGAAATTTTATATTTTAAAATAACTAGTTAGAAGTATATCCCAGTTTTGTCACATCCTTTAAAATATTTAAGGAGTCCCAATTACAGTCACAGAAATAGGAAGATTATTCTCAAAATTAAAAATTATCAGAAATTACTTAAGACCTTCCCATTGACCAACATAGTTTTCAATTGTATCAGCTGAAAATTAAGTTGCTGAAGGTATGAATTGGAGTGGCCTAAAAGTGAATTTGCAGAAAACCAGACTGGAAAAGTCTTATAATTAAGTTATATTAATAAAGTATTATTATTTACTGCATTAAATGTATATACTTATGACTCCAAGAATATTAATTTCTACCATTTACAATTTTATTTTGCTAGTCATGCATCACTGTTGCTTCTATTCCAATTTATAAGCAATAATGTAATTTTTAAGGAATAAGATTTATGTTGTGATACCTGTCATGTCTCTCCTCCCTGCCTTTTGATGAAAGGGGTCTGCATTTCATTTTGTACTGGGCCTACAAATTTTGTTGTTTGCTCTGGAAAATGCTCTTAAAAAGTCAACTGTAGAACTCCATATTCTTCATTTCAGTGTGCTGCTGTAACACGTTCTTAAACAACAGGCATTCCCTTCTCACCGCTCTGGGGGCTAGGAGTCTGTGATCCAGGCGGCAGCAGATTCTGACCGGCAGGGAGCTGCCTTCTCACTGTACTCTCACTTGGTGGAGAAGGACAGGGCAGCTCCCTTTCCCTTTTTATAAGGACACTAACCCAACACGGGGCCCTGCTTTCATGACATACTTACTTCTTAAATCCCCATCACATTTGGGGGGTCAACATGTGAATAGGGGACAGGGGCATAAGAACAGAATCCTTACATAAAACAGTAAAATAATCATAGGAAAAACCATGGCGCTTGAAATGTATTTGGTAAAAGACAAAGTTTCAAAGTGAAGTCGATCGTGATCACCCCAGTCAGACTGTACAAAGTTTGTAGGAGACACACCTTCAAATGAGTGGAACAGCTTTATCGAAAGGTTAAGACTAATTGTATGGCAGTTACATCCCTGGCTCCTACCTGGGACATGGGATGCTGAATAAGAACTCTGTTATCCCAGCAGGTGGCATGCTGGTTAAGGCACTGGATTCCCGCACGGCTGACCCCAGTTTGAGTCCCAGATCCAGAGACTTGAAAACCACACTAACTGCATGTGCACGTGTGTCCCAGATCACACGAACAGGATGGAGGGATTGGGAAAGAGATTGTGGTGTGACCCTCTGCTCGGGGGACAATTTTTCCTTTTCCCTTCCACTGGGATGTGGTCACCACACCATTGCATCTTCCCGATGTCTCCATCCTGTCAGGGTTTACAGCACACATGCACATGCGCTCTGTCTTCCAAGCCACTTAGACTCAGGGTTCAAATTGTGGTTGGCCATGAAAGATCTAGCATACCTCCACAGCTAGGCTGTAGAGCCAGGCCTAGAGAGGATGGCCTTAGAGGCACGGTGCCCACAGGCCAGTAAACCCATAGGGAAAGCTCAAAACCAGGTTTTCTGGTTTAAGTCTAGGGCATAGAAAATCATGCCCAATGGCCAGATGGACATTGCTTGGGTGTTTTGTTTTGTTTTGTTTTCCCATCTTTTGCCAACACTCCACCAGACATGAAGCATAAAGTGGTTTCAGAATCACTATTTTTTTACATTTTTCAAATGAAGCTAGACCAAATTCTTAATAAGTTTTAAGTTTTTAACACACACTTCTTTCTTTTCTACCTAGACGAGGCTTAGCAATGACATTGGGTAGATTTAGAAGGGAGTTGATAAGTACTGTTCTTCTCTTTAATGAAATTACTTAGCAGGCAAAATTGAAAAAAAAAAAGAGGATTTCTGAGCATTGTTAATATTTTCCATTATGAAATAGGCTCCATTTGCAAGATACACATCGTAGAAATAAACATTCCTTCCTAAACACAGGAAGCAGTTTAGCCCCAAATGACAGACGCAGTCCAGGTGCATCTTATTATGGGCAAGGCCAAACCTCCCTTCCTTCATAGCCAATTAAGATGTTTCTGCCAAAACATAGCTCTCTCCAGTCCAATCAGGTACCCAGCAATGATTAAACTTATAATTACTTTCACTTGTGTTCGGAGTACAATTTCCTTAATTGTAAAAATGTACATTTTTCAGCTTTCCGAATTAAAACATGTTTTCATCCTTTTCACAAGATTTGGTCCTAATCAATATGTCCATTAACTCTAAATTAAAGGCTAAACTTTTGTTTCTATTCTTTTAAATGATTCTCCCAAAGTGAAATAATTGATGATCGAAATTAGAAAAGAAGCATAAAGTCTCATGGTTACTATATTAAAATTATAAATGCTCATCCCATTATTATCTTTATATTTGTATCTAATCACTGTACATCTTTACAGCATACAAAAGAGTTTGCCCCGGTGTGAGCAGAGTGCATATTAGATGAGTCATAGACACTACCATGTACCTTATCGTCAATAGATAATTTTCATTTTTGTTTCTGTTAAATGCTTTTCCCTGACCCCTCCCTCCCCATGGTACCCGCCTGCCCCTTTGTGGTTTCTGGTAGCTTCAGTTGCCCTCCCTGATCTTGTGCTACCCGATCTTTTCATTTCTGCCATACCGCCCCATTATTTTCATGACTTTTGCCTTTATGCAGTGGGAAACAACTAAACCAAACAATCTAGCTCCATTTTGCCAGGGAGCCAAGCTCTCCACTGTCAAGGCAGAGTGGCGACTTTGGTTCATGAAGTGCACAGCATCCTGAAGCCCACAGGCACGGCGCTGAAGAGGCTGCGCAGCCTGAGAGTCCGAACTCTCAGGTTCATTTCTACCTGTTCAGTGGAGCATCTGTCTGTGCTTGTATTATTTTATTTCAAAATAAAACTGGAGTTGAGTCTTCCATCAATGCCATCTCTTACTCAATGGGAAACCGTTATGAAAGAATGATGTGCACTTAGGCATACACTAATGACGATTAATTTTTAGATCCTTACTTGAGCATTGTGAACATTCAAGTTTCTTCATTGTATCTGAAATCAGAAAACCTCCAGGTGAACCCCTTCAGAACTACAGAGAAGTCTGTGCAGCATTCCGGATATCTGCCTGGCTGTGTCTGTGCTGGTGTCTATGTGAATACAGACAGAGAGAGGGGATCGTGTCACATTGCCTCTACAGACAAGCAAAACTGGCAATCTAAGGTCCGTGAAACATAACTAAGTCTTTTTTTTTTTTTTTGAGAGGTTTTTACTATAGGGCTCGTGCGCTTGCCAGACAGGAAGAGAGAGAGAGAGACAGAAAGCAAGGAATCACCCTCCTCTCCACCTCCAGAGATGCCCATGCCACAATCCCTTCTCCTCCGTTATTCTCTTGGGATCTTCAGCACACACGCACACGCGCCCGGCGTGAGTTTTAAGCCACCGGGTCTGGGACACAAACCGTGGTAGACTACGTGGGAGTCCAGCGACATAGCCATTACACTAACTGCTGGTCCCAAACATAACTAAGTTTTCATACTTACCCCACTAAATATCATGATGAGCAAAAATCCCTATGTGGAATACACATTTTTTAAAGCTGTAATTATGGGGGCCGGTGATGGTGTAGGCACTGGACTTCCACATGGCCAGTCATGGCTCAAGTCCTGGACCTGGTGGCTTGCTTTCTCACTTACTCCCCCCCTGCCTCTCTCTGGTGACCACATATGCCCTATAGCAAATTAAAATAATAATAATAAACAAAAGTAAAGGATTATTTTAAAATATAATTATGAACATTTGAAACTTTTTATTGTGAACTACACTTCCAGGAGAGTACATAAAACATAGCACCTACTTCAACAAATCATTGTGCACGCCCAGACAACTACTACCCACAGCAAAGCTGGGCATTCCCTGTACCCAGCAGCGTCCTGGACAGCCCTCTCTGTCTGCCCTGCCGTCAGTGGAAACCTGTGCCTTTCTATGTTTACATTTTCATATGCATGCATGTGTCCTTAAACAGTGTATGTTAGCTTTGTGTGTGTTTGGACTTGATTTAAATGAGTGTGCACAGCGTGGATTCTTTCACTCTGCTTCTCTCACTCAACAATGTGTTTCCAGTAGCCTACGTCGCCTGTATGTCCTTGCCTTTTGGTACAGCGTCCTGTTGTCTGCATATCCCACCCATTCTGATGATGGCTTTTCGAGTTGTTTCCAGTTTATTGCTTTTATGAGGATCGCTGCAATGAGCATTCTTGAGCCTGCATATGTCCCATTTATGCTTTGTTTGCTGTTGAGTATACATATTGCTAGAAATGGAATTGTCTGTACATAATATTGGGTCATCAGGAAAGTCATGGTGCAAAATGTTTGCATAGAAAAATACATCTCCTGATACATATGAAGAGTTTCTAACAGTTTGTGGAAATGGAGTTAAAGTATGAGTTTATTAAACCATGCATAGATTTTCATAATATGCATTTTTCATGGATATTCTGAAGACCTCTCGTGTATAATTTAACTACTAGAGGTCAGCAAATGGATTCCCAAGAGCAGAGTGGAAACCCCCCCTTGCTCCATGTCCCTGGGTTTCTTGATTGTTCACATTTTTGTTAGTCCAGTGAGTGGGTACTATCTCCTTATTGTTTTAATTTGCGTTTTCTCTGTTCTAATAAAATTGAGTACCATTTCATGTGTTTTTTGAACACGTATATGTCCCTTTGTGATGTGACCAATCAAGTCTGCCTTTTTTTGTTTTTTTGTTTTGTTGGTTTTTTAAAAATAATTATTTATTTTATTTATTCATTTATTTTTAGTTTGAGCAGAGAGAGACAGAGGGTGAGAATGAGAGAGAAAGAGAGAGGAAGTGAGAAAGCAAGTCACCAGATTCAGGACTTGAACGCTGGTCGACCATGTGGGAGTGTCCAGCGCCTTAACCACCATGCCACCTGCTGGTCCCCAAGTCTGCCTTTTTTTGTTGTTGTGTTGTTGTGCTGTTGTGTTGTTATAGTTGTTTTCAGATTGTCTTTTAAAGCAATGACTTATAGAAGTTCATTAGACTTGAGTCCTGTTGCCAGATAAATTAGTTGCAAATGTAATCTCCCATTCGTAGCCTATTTCATTGTATTTTAATATCTCTAATAAATAAAAGCTCTTACTTTTAATTTAACAAAATTAATCAGTCCTTTAATCTTTGTACTTTTTGTGTCGGTTGACAAATGTCTATCTTAATAGAAGTGGTAATGAAATAATTCTTTCTTTGTACCTCAAAATTATTTTATTACATTGTATTTGACTTTATTTCATTTTCTTTTGCCTTTTACACTTAGGTTAACAATCTATCCAGAGTGAGTTGCTGTGTGACTAGGGATCCAAAGTGTTGCTGTTTTCTGGATGGCTCTGTATTGACTGAGGTCCACTTACTGAAAGACTGTACTTCCCCATTGATTTTCCAAGTGGCCACCATCATAAATCTTGATCCTGTGTGCACAGCCTATGCCTGGGCCCCTCCTTCGTGCCTGTGTGTCTGTCTGGCTACTTCTAGACCAGCTACCAGTGTATTCTAAACCTTCATAAAGAACTCTGATGACCACGCAGAAATCTCCCAACTTGTTCCTCTTTAACAAAGTCAAAACTATTTCAGATATATAAAATTTTTTGTTTGTTTGCTTGTTTTAGGTTTTTTTAAGGTGTGTGTGCTCATTGGAGAGAGAGAAAAAGAGAAACAGTGAGAGGGAAAGTGAGAAGTTACTCCCCTCCCAGGGGAGATGGCCATGGTTCAGTCACTCTTCCTCTGTTCTCCTCCTGGGCTTTTGGGCACACACATTTGCACCCAGTCTGGTGTTCAAGCTGCCAGATCAGGACTCAGACAGCAGCTGGCCATGTGGGAGTCCAGGGCCTTAACCATCATGCCACCTGCTGGCCTGGGTATATGAATTTTTATAATTATTTTAAAATCAGTTTTTAAATTAGAAGACAAAGTTTTAAAGATTCGTGTTGGGTTTTGTTTGGTATTGCACTGAATTCATGAATTTCAATTTGGAAAAGGTAGTACATTTATTTGTTATGACTGTAGATTTCCCCATTCATGCTCTCTGATATCATTAACAAAGGTTTATCATTTTTATACATAATATTGCACTACTTTGGGGGGAAATTTTTCTCTAACCATATGGACTTTGCATCTAATTGCAAGTGATATTTTTTCCTCAATTGTACTAGTTAGTGATTTAAAGAAATACAGGTTTTAAAATTTGAGTTAAACTCACCTTATTTTCATCACCTTTGGTAAACTCTCAGTATTTCTTACAGCTTTTCTGTAGATCCTTTGGACACTTTCTATTATAGCCTTTTCCTTCTGACTTAGTTTCTCTTTCCTGTTTTCGTGTGCTTATTTATTTATTTACTTAGTTGATACACTAGATAATATTACTATATAGCACTTAATACCCTGGAAAGGAACTGCAGACAAAACCAAAAAGAACTCCATGATAAGAACCAGCTAGTGGCATGGGGTGACACCATGCTCCACCACGTGTACCCCTCGGGCAGGTCCTGGGTTTGCAGCTCAAGGCCTCCCCTGCAAGCAGGTGCACAGACGTGTGTCCATGATCGGGGCTGATGGCGGCCAGGAGTGGATGACGGCGTGAAGGCCTAGCTGGGGCTCTCTGTCTCTCTATCTCTCCCTGTCTCTCTACCATGCTAGAAAAAATAAACTTAAAAAAATGCATGATAAATTTATCAACTACTTTTTAAATTTTATCAACTACTTGTATGCAGGTATTAATATAACTACATTATTATTCTATAGTTACTGTTTTTAGTTGAAATTCATTGACTGATTTTGTTCTGATAAACCAATCTTACATTCTGGTATAAAATTGAAGAGCTGATTTATATAATTTTGACTTAGCTGGCTAATATTTTGTTTCAGATGTTCATGAGAATGATGGCCTATAATTTTCTCCATCTTCTCTAACTCATTATTTGGTCCACAAAATAAGTTCAGGGAGAAAGTGGAAATAAGTGACGTTTCTATCTTTATTAAATATTTGGAAAAATCATGGCAATAAAACCACCTGAATATAAGGTTTTCTCGACCGTACGGTTTTCTTATTCATTTCTTTAAAAATTTTAGTTCACTGCTGTCAGGATTTTTGTTTGATGAGAAGACAATCTTGGCGAGTTTAATTTTTCTAAGATATTTTATCCATTTCAGGTAAATTTTCTGTCCTGTTGATGTAAAGTTGTTCAAACTATTGCTTTATTATTTTTTTAATATCTGTCTGGTCTGTAAGGACTGATCCTTTTGCCCATGGAATTCGCTATTTCGGCATCCTTTCCTCGGCCAGTCTCACGCGACATTTGCCGGCTTCACTCATGTCAAGGCCAGCCACGAGGCATCCCCGCTCTTCGGCATGGTCTCCCTTTTACTAACATCTGCTCTGTTTCTTCTATCTTTTCTTCTACTTTCTTATTTTTCGAGCTTACTTTGGCAGTCTCTTTTAACTTTTTGAGACATTTTCCTCACTGATTTGCAATGTTCTATACATATTCATAGAAACAGAAACTGTTCTCAAAGCCGTGCTCTGGTGTGATCACAAAAATTACGATACGTAGCATTTTCATTACAATCTAGCTCGTAATATCTTACTGCCATTGTGATTTCTGATTTAATAAATGGAGTACTTAGGAGTATGTCTCTTCATTTTCAAACTTAACTGTATTTTGTACTCATTTTTCTGTTTATCTAATTGTAAAAACTTTCTCTGTGTGCCTTGAACTTTTTTTGAGAGAGATTTTTGCTATAGGAAACACGTGCTCACCGAAGAGACACAGAGGGACAGAAAGTGACAGATCAGGGGCATGATTTTCCTTTTCCTCCATTTTCTGCTGCAATCTCTTCTCCATTTTCCTCTAGAGATCTTGGGCACTCACACATGTGCGCCCAGCGTGAGGTTTACAGCCGCCAGGTCCAGGATTGACCCATGTAGACTACATGAGAGTCCAGCGACGTAACCGTTACACCATCTGCTGGTCCCGACCTTGAACTTTTTGAAATGTGTTCTGAGTTGCTTTATGAACTGTAGTACATTCAATTTTAGAAAAATATGTCAAGCATTCTTTCAAAACAAGTTTCCATTCTGCAAATGAGCTCTGCTTTCTCTCTCTCTCCCTCCCTCCTTTCCCCCTTCCTTTTCCTTTGCTTCTGTTTACGGCTATGTGAGAATTCACTACTATCTTTCTGTAACTCTCTAGACTTACTGAGTTTTGTCTGCTTGTTCTCTGAAGATACAATCACTGAAGATACAATTGCAAAAACGTCCACGGTAACTGCAGATTACCCTATTGTCTCTGTAATTATGGCGCGTTTGTATTTTCATATTTCGAGGCCATTCAATTGCTTGAAATCTATAAACTGCTACACCTTTCTAGTAAATTGAACCTTTTGTCACTTGAAGCATGTATCATTACATCTTTATCTCTGGAAATGCTTTGCCTTAAAGTCAATGTGTCTGAAAATAACATAGTTATTTCATTGATTTCTTCTGGTTGGTGTTTCGTTTGTGTGGCCTCTTTTTGCTGCTCTTTTATTTTAACCTCCTGTTTTAGATCTGCTTCATGTGTTGGATATGCTTTGTGTTTTAGATGTGTTTCTCATCAGTGACATCTATTTAAAATTTATTTATCCGAACAGTCTATTTTATTTTATAGATTTTTTTTTTATTTTTGAATTTAACTAGAGCCTTTAGTCCTTAGGTTTTTTTTTTTAAAGAATTATTTTATTTAACTTTGTTTATTTTATTTTTTATTTTTATTTGACCAGAGAGGAACAGAGTGTGTGTGAGAGAGAGAGAGGGAGAGTGAGAAAGCTAGCCACCAGGTCAGGGGCGCGAGCGACACTCAGACATGTGGGAGTCCAGTATCCTTAACGAACACGTCACCTGCCAGCACCCTCGTTGTTTCTTTTACCTGAAATGCTTTGTTTATTAGTTAATTTATAATTTATTGGATATAGTCTGTATTGTAGAAGAATATACATAAGGAGAGATGGAGCTCAGAATTAAAAAATTTGCATAGAATTTTCACAATATTCATTCTTTATTGATTTTCTATTTGAAGTATTCAGAAAAATAAGCTGAGGTGGGGTGAAGAGAACGGCCCCTTTGGTGAAATCCCATCAGTATTAGCTGATTCTGAGTCTAAACACTTAGAGAAGCCACGTCCACAGAGCCTCGAATCTTAGTGCTTTCATCTCCCCGGGCCTGTACGGTGGTAAAAGGAGAGGAACGGGGTGAAATCTACATGTTGGAAGCCATGCTTTCGTGAACAGTCAATATTCTATTCTTCCTAATGAAGCTTTCATTGCCTGGTGGGTAAGTGGGAGAGTTTGGGAATGGGAACAATTGGCGCAGCACCCACCCCAACGGCCATGTCGTCACGGCAATGTCGAAGGACAGGGCCGACGGAGGAGCGGAAAAGGTTCCCTGGTGATTGGAGCACCAGGCATTTGGAATCCTCTGCGTGCTTAGATTTGTTTCCACTCTCGCTCCAGATCAATAAAAACTAAGAAAAAGATCAAACGTTTGTGTAAGTGGTAGAAGCTGGCTGGGAGGAGAAGCGGTCCCCTTGTGTGTTTTGGTCTAACGCGGAGAATGTCTTGGGCTCAGGAACAGCGATGATCCGTACGGTGCACAGGGAGAGCTTACTAGAGCTGTAGGATCTTATCTCGACCTTAAAAATGACGTCGGCGTAGTCAGAGAAGGAAAGCAGGAGAGAACGTCCGGTTGTCTTCTCATTTCATTTCACGTTGGTTATGACATTTCTTCTGTTCACGAGGAAACCGGTCTCCGTTCTCATACAGTCCTTAGGTTTTTTTTTTAAAGAATTATTTTATTTAACTTTGTTTATTTTATTTTTTATTTTTATTTGACCAGAGAGGAACAGAGTGTGTGTGAGAGAGAGAGAGGGAGAGTGAGAAAGCTAGCCACCAGGTCAGGGGCGCGAGTGACACTCAGACATGTGGGAGTCCAGTATCCTTAACGAACACGTCACCTGCCAGCCCCCTCGTTGTTTCTTTTACCTGAAATGCTTTGTTTATTAGTTAATTTATAATTCATTGAATATAGTCTATATTGTAGAAGAATATACATAAGGAGAAATGGAGCTCAGAATTAAAAAATTTGCATAGAATTTTCACAATATTCATTCTTTATTGATTTTCTATTTGAAGTATCCAGAAAAATAAGCTGAGGTGGGGTGAAGAGAACGGCCCCTTTGGTGAAATCCCATCAGTATTAGCTGATTCTGAGTCTAAACACTTAGAGAAGCCACGTCCACAGAGCCTCGAATCTTAGTGCTTTCACCTCCCCGGGCCTGTACGGTGGTAAAAGGAGAGGAACGGGGTGAAATCTACATGTTGGAAGCCATGCTTTCGTGAACAGTCAATATTCTATTCTTCCTAATGAAGCTTTCATTGCCTGGTGGGTAAGTGGGAGAGTTTGGGAATGGGAACAATTGGCGCAGCACCCACCCCAACGGCCATGTCGTCACGGCAATGTCGAAGGACAGGGCCGACGGAGGAGCGGAAAAGGTTCCCTGGTGATTGGAGCACCAGGCATTTGGAATCCTCTGCGTGCTTAGATTTGTTTCCACTCTCGCTCCAGATCAATAAAAATTAAGAAAAAGATCAAACATTTGTGTAAGAGGTAGAAGCTGGCTGGGAGGAGAAGCGGTCCCCTTGTGTGTTTTGGTCTAACGCAGAGAATGTCTTGGGCTCAGGAACAGCGATGATCCGTACGGTGCACAGGGAGAGCTTACTAGAGCTGTAGGATCTTATCTCGACCTTAAAAATGACGTCGGCGTAGTCAGAGAAGGAAAGCAGGAGAGAACGTCCGGTTGTCTTCTCATTTCATTTCACGTTGGTTATGACATTTCTTCTGTTCACGAGGAAACCGGTCTCCGTTCTCATACTTACCTTCCCGACTGACGTTGCCACAGGAAGGCTTTGGGTACACCTCCTGACAACCGACTGATAAACCCAATACACGGCTTTCTTTCATGACCTTTTGGAATCAGTATTTCAGGCTCCCTGGAAACACTTTTTGTCTGTCTGAAAGTTTACCAAGCCCCCCCCAAAAAAATAAAATAAAATAAAATAATTTGGAAATGCATAAGATACACCTTTTTGGAAAATACGAACAAAGCTCAGTGCTCTACTTTCAATATAACTTGTGAGCATATTCTGAATATACACTCTTAGCTGTGTGTCCTAAATAATGCAGAGACACTACATAGTTCTCACGGCAGCACACTCATTTAAAGGCTTACAACTTGGATATCTTTTCAGACGAGAAATGATGGCATACATACTTTATCATATCCAAATTCTAATAATATTATTGCAAAAATTGTATGCTGTTAGCCCTAGTTTGACTTCGGAAAGAACAGTAAAACCCAGAGCACTCAGTTCATGTCAAAAAGAAGTTAGCTTGGCTCCATCCTGCCTTCAGCTGGCACGCTGCGGATGCTGACAATATGCACCTTGACTTTGGTCAGTATCTGTCAGGGAGACCTTCGAAAGGCGTGTTCTCACTCAGCAAAAGTCTTGAATGTCATTTTCATATGTAAAAATTGCATTTCTTGAAAATCTTGTGTGCTTCGAGTGCCTGCAAACATGCTCATATACATTTAAATTCTCTCACTCCTCCAGAGAAGTTGGGAACCTTCACAGCAGAATGAATGCCAGACTCACGTCTGAAAATATACATCACGTTTAAAGATAATAAATAAAAGCTCCAGGGAGAACTCAAGCCAGATTTGTTTAATTTTATGCCACGTAAATATTGAAAATAAAATAGCACTGTCTCCTTCCTATTCTCGTGCAATATAATCTGGCCTAGTCTTTCACATTCTTACTATGGAATCATTAATCAGGTGCCCGCGGTGAGCTAGGCATCGCGAAATCACCCAGTGATGGGCAAACTTCTCATTGTCACCGCGTCCCTCTTAGCATGCCAACAACATCGCTGTAAGTTGGATCAGATGCTTTCTTGCTGCCTTCACTAGAGAATTTAACTGAAATAGGTTTACGGGAAAAGGAAGGGGAAAAAAGGATCCTGGTCTCAGTGCTCACAGGGCGGGGCTCCCAGATCTCAGCTCTGCTGTTCCAGGCTGAGTCTGCTCCAGCCCCATCACCCTGCAGGCAGGGGCAGTAACTCGGGGTGCTCAGCCCTCCTGATCTCTGAGGGAATGAGGGCTCGTTTGTAAGAGCACAAAGACGATTCTGGAGCTGAGTCTCGCTGATGCTGATAGGCCTGACTGGTCACATGTTCCTGTCTGAACTCTCTGCTTGACGGGGGACTGAAATGGGCTACTGAGGTGGCCTCGATCCGATTCCTCTTCTGTGACTTTGCATGGAATTGTGTTGCCTGGTCACTGGAGCAGGGTACTCTCCCCAGGACATGGGGGCATGCGTGGCAGCCAGAACGGGAAGCCTTGATGCTTTGGGTGCAGGGAACAGCCACCCTGTGGCTCATCCCTGCAGCTTCCTCTCCCATCCATGCACATCTGCACACGCCATGCCCTTGACAGATGCCATCTGTAGAATTGCAGCAAAGTTTTTCTTCAAACTAACCCATTCAGATCCGAGTTTCAGTTAAGGGTCTCTCCCTGGCATGTGGTTTCTGCAGTCAGGTTTAGTCCAGCTCCTCACAGGTTGGTGGTGTGTAGCTAGCGGATACCTTCAGGGACCCCCCACACACACACACGCAGAAAGACAGAGAGAACCGGGCTTTGGGGTCAGGGGAGCCACTGCCCTCTGCAAAGCCCTCCCTGGCACACCTGCTATTCTCTGGAAGGAGCAGTGTGACTCTCCAGTTGGCGAGGCTGGCGAGGCTGGCGAGGCTGGCGAGGAGGCTCTGGAATCAGTTCACCTGGCTCTCGAGGGGCGTCCCCTGGTCTAGACGCTGCCAGGGAGGAGCGTCACCTGGTCCAGACGCCTCCAGGGCCACACTGCAGACAGCTGTGGGAAGGCATTCTGGGGCCATTCACCTTTACCCTTGGATTTATATTGACACAGCATCAGACGTCTATGGGTTGTCTTAGTATTTAGCAATCAGGCTATTTCTAGCCACTGCAGCAGTTACCCCAGTTATTCAGGCCTTAGAAAACCTTACAGGCATCAGGTTTATTTCTATTTGCCAAATGCCATGGGTTGTGTGGAGACAGAGACAACACCGAGGGGAACACAGCTGTGACCTTGAACAGGGCTTTCCAGGACTCCTGTGACTCCATGCTCTGTCCTTTAGGTAGGGGAGCAGCTGCCTACATTGGGTGGTCGGGACAGGGATGATGGGGGTTGGGAAGGAATTAAAAGAAAAAGAATTGTGGTGGGATGTCCATGCCAACTACGTCTTCCTGGAGGCAGGTTGGAGCATGAATGTGGGACAGAAACAAGCCTTACAGGATTATCGGAATGAATAGAAGGACATAAGTGTGAGGCCTTTGTGGGAGGGTATAAAATCAACAGAGGTTGATAATTTTGCGTTGCAAACACAAAGAGTGAGGCTGTTGCTTGGGAGAATTTCCCTCCCAATTGCTAAAAAGTACAATTTGTGTTTTCTTTCATCCCCTAGCTAAGGGTTCAGGGGAAAAGGCCCCGAGAAAGGATGTGTGCGATGCGGCACTTTGCCTTCTCAGGCTGGACAGAGCAGTCTGATGTGTGGAAGCACTGCAGGGAGACCGTGGGCTAGGCCACGTGCAGTGTGAACTGTCTACACAACAGAGGCTGGATGTTCAGCTGGCGGTGACTGAGTCAAGTCTCTCTCTTCCACTTTGATTCTCTCGGTTCTCTTGAACACTGTGCTCTTCTGTCCCAGTGTTCCTGGTAGCATCTATATAGTCCCACCACTTAGTAGCCAGTTAGTAACCATGTGGCATCAGACAACTGTTTATCCTCACTTTTATTTGGTTTCCAAACAAAAAAGCATAATGTTTTCTCTGCAGAGAGTGTTTTAAGTAAGGAATCAGGTATACGGAGTGCCTAGGGTGGTGCTTGGGAGAAAAAATAGAACAGAAACTCAGTACCATTACTAGGAGTAACATGAACAGTAACAGCAAGAAATAAAATTTATTTTTATTTATTCATTTATTTTAATTTGACCAGAGAGAGAGGCAAAATAAGAAACTAAGCCACCAGGTCCAGGGCTTAAACCATGTCGGTCACGTGGGAGTGTCCAATGCTTTAACCACCATGCCACCTGCTGACTTCAAGATAGACAATTTTAAAACAATGTAACTGATAGTAAATGTAGCCTCCTATAGTAACTGATAAGGCAAGAGTATCATTGGGAATGTTGCTACATGGTGTGTATTCATGCATGGAACTAAGGAGAGGTTATGGACCTGCGGACCTGCTTTTGCAGAGATTTTGGAAGCAAATACAAATGAGAATGCAAAGCATTGCGTTTGCACAGTGAGAGTTACAGACCTCTTGTCTCCTTCCAACCACATGCTGTCATCTGGCCATGACTAACCTCTGATTAGCTCCGAGGTCTCTCTGGCACCACCCCCATCAGGGGCTGCATGTCGTTTGTTTATGGATTCCTTGCAGCCTGTTACAACACATCGTGATGTCATAACGAATGAAAGAAACACACTCTAGCCTCTTTCTTTCAACAAGCACAATGTTGTAAAAAAACACATCTCTCTTCTGCTGGCCGACCCGATGGCGCTGTGAGTCCTGGCCGGCTGACAAGCCTCAGATCCCTCGTGAGCTGCGGCACCCCATCTTCCAAGGCTGTCGGCTTCGAGGACCCTGGCCTTGTGCTCATGGGCACTGTATTCCTATTCGTCCAACTTCCATTTGGGTATTGCCATCCTCGTCGTAACTAAAATTTCCAAAATTAAATGCAGATACCCACTCTAGAGTGATGGTTTTTACCATGAAGTGGGGAGAAGACCAAGGAAGGCGGAGCGTGGGTTCTGGCTGCGACCAGGCATTGAGTTGGAGCCAAGGGCAGCTCCTTCAGAGGGACACCTCTCCATCCTCCTTCTTCCCTTCAAGGCGAGGCACGGTCAGGCACAGTGACGTGGGTAGCAGATCCCTGTCCTCCTGCCTGTCTCTCACCCTCTCTCCTTCCCTGGTTCTGAGGGTAACAGAAAGACAGATAGTCCTGCCTGCTCTCAAGTGTCAGTGTGGCTGTCCTCATGCATGGCACCAACGCTAGTATGGGACAGGCCAGCAGTGTCCCCAGGTTTGGGTGTGCCTGTGACTCCACGCCGCCTACCCTCCCTCCATCCTAGTGCTGGAAATCTAGGAGGGGGAGGATTGGAAGAGGCTCGCAGGACCAAGCGGGGGTCTCGTCAGCACTGCAGATGGCCGTGGGCTGCCTTGAGCTGGTGCTGGCAGGCCATGTCACTCATTGGCTGATCTTTGGGGTTTTTCTAAACCAGGATGTGGAACCGTAAGAACCACAGGGAGACGACGTGTGGCCTTCAACATCGGTATTTCTAACTCAGCATCTTGAAATTTAGGGCCCCATTTTTAATAATTTTTTTTTGGATTTTCACCATTGTTTACTATGACAATTAAGGGGAGGCAAAAAATGAAAACCCTAAAACGTGCGTCTACAGCAGAAAAGCATCGCAGAGAAGAATTGAACTCATTTATCTGTCTGGCCATGGAACGACAGGATGCTTTGGAACTGGAAAAATTATCTAAGATTTTCTGGCAACTCTCTCGGTCTCTGCATCTCTAAAGGCTCAAAGATATATTTGGTCTTGCAGGATTGTAAAAGTCAGGGACAGAGCAGAAGTGAGGCCCTGGTCTACTAGCTGTGGCTGGATGTGGACTGTTTTGGTAGAACACAGATGAACGCCCTCAGTTTCACACTCGTGCATAGTTGTGCATTTCTTCCCCTTGCGTTTCCACAGAGTCATAAGGGTTTTCTCTTTGTCCTTCTAGAGCTGAAAGATTTCCTTCATAACACGTTTGTGTAGATGAAACA
This sequence comes from Tupaia belangeri chinensis, assembly GCF_000334495.1. NCBI lineage: Eukaryota > Metazoa > Chordata > Mammalia > Scandentia > Tupaiidae > Tupaia > Tupaia belangeri. Next base: position 1,649,455 of record NW_006159875.1, on the reverse strand, counting down.
GCAAGCAAATCGCACGCTGCTGCACCCTTACCAAGGCCCTGCAGCAAACGCCCGAGTGTGAAACTGGTGCTTGGGAGGCACAGCCCAGACCCTGACGTCCAGCATGTCCTAACTGGCTTCATCGTCATTAAGATGGCAGCGGAGGACATACCTAGAGTATCACTAAGGAGAAGTTCCTCAAGGTCGATCCCACTCGCAGCCACCATTCCAGTGAGCCGAGAGCCACCGGGTGGCCTGCCCAGTGACAGGGCCCACTCAGAGCCTCAGGTCCAAGACAGCCTTAGAGCCACGGCAGCAAGTAGCTTTCTGCTCTCAAATCTTTTGCCTCAGGTTGCCATGTTTCCTGAAAGACAGAGAGGGGAAACTACCACACCAATAAAGCAGCATGTTTATCATAACGTGGGGTTAGGCAGGCTAAGAAGAACAGGACTGAGGCCAAAGTTTGAGTAGGAGCTGGTTTCTGTTAGAAAAAGACAAGCAATGGCATGTTAGAAAAGTTTCTGTGGTTCAAGCCCCAGACCCCACAACTTGAAACTCATACTGTGCATGGGAGTGTATGCACCCAAAATCCTGGAGGAGAAGGAATTGTGGTGTGGCCATCCTCCCTGGGAGATGACTTTTCACTCTCTCTCTCTGTCTCTCTCACAAGTGCACATACCCTATGGCAAATAATAAAGAGGAAAAAGAAAGTAAGACAAAGATCTCTTTGGAAAAGGAGACGCTTCTAAATAGAATCCACAGGACTTGATGATTTAGTCATCATGGAAGTTTGGCAAGCAGGAGGGTGTATCTGCTAGGTTTAGATCTGGGAATAGCACTTTATATTCAAGGGAATTCAAAAAGTTCGTGGAAAATGCTCACTATGAATAAAATTGCATGGATTTAAAAATGTTTTAACACCAAAATAAATCCATACTTTAATTCTATGTCCCACACATTTTTTGAAGTACTCTTGCAATCTCATTGAATCATCTCAAGAAACCATTAAGGCTGGTTACATCATTCCTGTTTTTCAGTGGGTGGTTAGGATTGAACGAGCATAAAATGTCTTGGACCTAGGTATATACTGAGTTTCAGACTGCCGTCCTCTGATCAGCCTAAATACTCAGTTCAGGTTAAGTCAATGTTGATAGCAAATGAAGAACAAAATACTGGGATGAGAAGACAAATTTCTTTTTCACCATTTGTGGCCTGATCAAGACGACTTTGCTTTTGTGATTCAGAAACTTAATGTCTTAGATCAGCCATAAGCTGTTTCTCAGAATATTCTTCAACTCTTTCTAAAAGGAAATCAGACCTGCATATGACAATATGCTTCTGAAAACTGACGTGAAATAATGGTAGGAAAAAGAGAATTTAAGTACATCTCTTGGACTGTGAATCTAGTCTTGAAATTTTCTTTTTTCCCTTCATCCACAAACATACATGCAACATATGTATGAACTTTTTACTTCTGTGTTTTCAAACATAACCCACAATGATACACACATTAAGAAACTGCAATGTCAGTATCTCTGTGAGCGCAGTGTCCTAAAATGATAACTTTTTCATTGCTCTAAGGTGACCCAAATGGATTAGATAGCACTTAAAATGTAAATGAGAGCCAGCCACCAGCCAATAGCCAAAAAACTATCCAGGGAATGCCAAGGGAGCTTCACTATCAGCTCTTCATTTTTCACATGTGAAGAAAACTTTTATTATAAGCAGAAGAATCCTTGAAAGTATTTATACACTCTGTATTGTGGAATAAACTTAGATGGACTCACCCACAACTCACTGTTTTTATTAATAAAACCCAATATGAGAAATTGGAGTAAACATGTATATGCAGATTTTTTTATTCAAATTTGTAAAATATACATTTGTGCCTGGGTAGGCATTACTGGTGTTTTAAATCCATTTATAAAGTGCCATCATCAACTCCACGCACGCACACGCGCCCGGCGTGAGTTTTAAGCCACCGGGTCCAGGACACGAACCGCGGTCGACTACGTGGAAGTCCAGCGACATAGCCATTACGCTAACTGCAGGTTCCCAAATTTATAAAGTATACATTTGTACCTGGGTAGGCATTACTGGTGTTTTAAATCCGTTTATAAAGTGCCATCATCAACTCCATGTACTTACACTACATATGTACTTTATACAGCAATGTACCCACACTCCAGTGTTTGCAAAGTACCTGTTTCAATTCACAAAGGGGGTTCTATATTACAATCATAGTTCTGCAGAGAGGAATGACATTCAGAGGCTTAATACGGAAATAAAGTTAAAGTACACTCATCACTACCTGACAACAAAAGGTGGTTCAGACCTTTTCCGGTCACTGTGTGCATAGCGGCACGTGCTCACAATGAGCATCAGAGAGACGGCACCTCACAGTCACTCCACACCCATGTGCTCACAGTGAGCGTCAGGGAGACCGCGCCTCACAGTCACTCCACATCCACATGCTCACAGTGAACGTCAGGGAGACCGCGTCTCACAGTCACTCCACATCCGCGTGCTCACAGTGAGCATCAGCGAGACCGCACGTCACAGTCACTCCACATCCACGTGCTCACAGTGAGCGTCAGGGAGACAGTACCTCACAGTCACTCCACATCCATGTGCTCACAGTGAGTGTCAGCAAGACCGTGCCTCACAGTCATTCCACATCCATGTGCTCACAGTGAGCGTCAGCGAGACAGCACCTCACAGTCACTCCACATCCACATGCTCACAGTGAGCGTCAGGGAAACAGTACCTCACAGTCACTCCACATCCACGTGCTCACAGCGAGCATCAGGGAGACCGCACCTCACAGTCACTCCACATCCATGTGCTCACAGTGAGTGTCAGGGAGACCATGCCTCACAGTCACTCCACATCCACATGCTCACAGTGAGCATCAGGGAGACAGCACCTCACAGTCACTCCACACCCTGCAGTGCCCTTTTAACCTGAGACACAGACCTGCTCCTTTCAATATGGTGTCATTGAAGCTCTTGCTGTGAATGAAAAAGTGGGTACATACAGCATCAAGGTCAATACCAGGCTTTTCCAGAGAAGCCTAATATCTTCCTTTGTCTATTGGCTTCACTGTGAAATGCATCCTTATTTGTACTGAGGCTATAAAAACATTAAATGCAAACTTGACCATCCTGCCTGGAAATATCTCAGTTCCCGGACACTGTTCATTAAGTTTGTTTCATGAGGCTGTATGCCCCTCTATGCTTAGCTATTCCTGCCAGAGGGAAAATACCTTCTTTCCTTTTTTTAATTTTTTATTTATGGTTTTTTTTTTTTTTTTGGAGGAGGTTTTTTCCAATTGGGAGAGAGAGATTTTTGCCATAGGGCACATTTGCTCACTGGAGAGACAGAAAGACAGAAAGTGAGAAATCACCACCACCACTGCTACCGGGGGAATGCCCACACCAAAATCCCATCTCCTCCGTTCTCCTATTCTCCTCTAGAGGTCTTGGACATGCACACACACTTGTGCCCAGCGTGAGGTTTAAGCTGCCGCATCCAGGACTCAAAATGCAGCCAACTATGTGGAAGTCCAATGATGGAACCATTACACCATGTGCTGGTACTAATAATTTCTAATCACAATGCAGAATAAAAGCCCTGTGGCTGAATTTTTCTTTTAGTTGACTTCCTTGCCTTTGCTCTTATTTCTTTACAAAATTGAAGGAATAAATTTGGTTGGCTTTCTTGGATTTCACCCTATATTCTTCAGGTTTATGTTCAGCACCAGAAAACCAGGTGTCCTGTCTCAGAGGCAGCCAATTCTCACAAAAATCTGAGGTTTTGAATTATACTCCATTTTAACTTGATACACTTACTTTGTCTTGCCTTCCTACCTATCCATCTTTTTCTGCTTGGTTCAAAATGAAGTCATCATGCTTACCTACTACTCAGCACCCTTAAAAGCTGCATTAAGAACAAGAAAATAATGTGAGTCAGCAGATAGCATGGAGGTTAAGGTGTTGGATCCCAAATGGCTAACTATATGGTTTGAGTCCCAGACCCAGCTTCTTGGAAAAATCATACCAGGTGCTGTGTATGCATGTCCAAAATCTGAGAGGAAACTGGAAGAAAAGGATTGTGGCATGGCCATACCACTGGGGGTGATTTTTTACTTTTCTTCTCTCTGTGTCTGGCACACATGCCCTAGAGGGGAGGAGGAGGAGGAGGAGGAGGAGGAGAAGAAGGAAAGAAGAAGAAGAAATTTGTTTGCAAATCATCTGAACTTCAGTAAAGAAAATTACTTTCTGAATTATACTTAACTCTATCTTTGGTAGTACTTCCTGAAGTAAAAAGTGATTTTTCTGAACATAAATTTGATGGATTTTATAACAATCCTTTAAGACAATTTTCCCCCATACCCCATTAGTATTCAGAAGTATTAGCATATCCAAGCATATTTCATATTGCCCTTCTCTCTAACTTTATTGTCATAGCTACTAATTTATGGCAAAATTAAAGGCCTAAAAATCATAATGATCTTATTATGCTGAATGACTCAGAAATCAAGACCATGATGGAAGACCAGTGAAAATGTCTTTGGATGCTGTCAATAGGCAGGTTGAGAGAGAGAAATTGATAGGGAGAAGGATGAAGCTAGAGACCTCCCTACAGATGTGGACAGGGCTCTCGCCAGAGATATATAATACATGTGACTTAACTTTGAAACCAGAGACAGAGCCTCCTAAAGTACTCAGATGGAATAAATACCCAGCAAATGATTGGTCTTGAGTTTTTTAAATTACAAGGTAATAAAAGTAAATGGGCTCATTTTGACAAAAGGTAAGGACATAAAATTCTTAATCCTCTTCCTCCATTCTTTCATTATAGTTTCTCAATTTTTGATTGAATCATATGTGATGTATACATTATACCTGTGTAAATATTGTTTACCATGGAGCCAAGTGGTATAAAATAATAATGCTTCAAATGGAAAAATAAAAAAATGGTGGTACTGGTATAAATATCAGGAGGAATAACTACAACAGGGTTTTACGTCTGGGGAGAAATGAGAAACAGGAAGTGGGGTAGAACCTGTCTTTATTCATTATAGACCTTATAGTCCTGTTTAGATCTTTAAACCAAGTACATGTATGACTTCACTAAAATTAGCAATGAAAAAACTTCTGCCAAAAATAAATACAGTAAATGGGCAATAAACTATAGTGTGTAG
>NW_006159875.1:1634015-1643880 GCF_000334495.1 Tupaia belangeri chinensis | reverse complement strand
GGGAAGCACTCTTGGGTGAGAAAACTGAAAAGGAAAGTAAGGAAGTGACTTCCTTAAAAGTCAGTGGAACGTCTAAGTCAAGGCAGCTGATGGGAATGGCTCTCGCCTGGATGGGTGCTCAAGGGTAAGGAAATGATGCAATTCATTATATTCTGCATACGCTTTACTTGTAGTTCTGTTTGTGTTATATTGAGCACTTATTTTTTCTTCAAAAACTTTTTTCAAGAAAGCCTCACATTGGGACCAGCAGTTAGCATAATGGCTGTGTCGCTGGACTCCCATGTAGTAGACCGCAGTTTGAGTCCTAAAACTCAGGCCGGGTGCGTGTGCGTGCACGCCCCAGATCGCGAGAGGAGAATGGAGGAGAAGGGATTGCGGCGTGGCCACCCCCCCGAGGGGTGATTTCTCGCTTTCTGTCTCTCTGTCTCTGTCTGTCTGGCCAGCACATGCGCCCTATAGCAAAAACAAACAAACAAACAAAAAACCTCTCAAAAAAACAAAAAAAAACCTGCATTGGGCTGGTCAGCAGTGCATGGGTGACCCGCAGGGGGAGGCTCTAGGTTCACGTCTGGACACCTCCCTGAGTATATCGGGCATGTGCTTGCTTATGAGCTAGTGCTGGCTGGAGCTGGAGGCGGGTCATGGTGGGAAAGCCCTGATGGGGTGATCTCTCTCTCTCTCTCTTTCTATTATCTCACATAAGGAAAAACCAAATACAATTAAAACAAATTAAAAGAAAGAAACTGTTGCCTTAAAATGAGAAATGAAAAGAAAAAAATCTCATGATAGCACAGGGAGCAAGATACTTCCTGAGTGTAGCCCATGGCCCCTGGACAGGATCCACTGCCGCAGGCTGCTTTTTTGCTTATCCTGAGACAGCAGGACCAGCTCGAGCAGAGGCAAGAGCTTGCTTATCTGGCATGCAGAAGCCAACAGCCTACTGTGAAAGAGGAGCTGACCGTGACGGCAGTTAGAGCGTGTCCAAGGCACAGGAAGGGCACTGAGAGTGACCTCAGGGTGTGAAGACCATTATAGTTAGGTAACCAGGCAGTGAAAACAGCAAAATATGGCTCTGGGAGGTAATAGCTAATTAGAAGCCTTTATTGGGCATCCATTGTGAACAAACCAAATTGCTACATGGTCTAAGGGATGCAGAAGAATTGGAGAAGCTCCTGAAGGAGGTTGTATTTTATTTGAAGAAACATTCACCCAGGAGAGTCATTTATAGTCACGAGTCCTAGTAACAAAGGCAAAATGGTATATGTCAAAGTAAAGAAAACATGAGTCCTGAAGGAACATAGTAAAGGCAAAACTGGCAAGGAATGCAATTATTCTCTGGCCTTGAGTGTGTCTGTGTGTCTGTGTGTGTGTATTGTAGGAGGGGTGGGAAGGAAGATGGGTGAGACTTCAGATCAGCCTAGGGAAGGGTCTACTCTTCAGGAATTCTAATGTGATAACATGCTTGACGAAGAATATCCAAGTTGTGATTGTAGGGATATGGGGAGTGAGTCAAAAGTAGCAACTGAAAGTTTATTCCCAGAGAATAGCTAAAGAAATGGTAAGAACTCACGAGAATCAGATATTTTAGAAAAAATAGCGTAAATAACTTAGTTATACAGGCCTCGAATAATGAATGGGTTGACTGAATTTAATTGCATAGAGAATGAGGCAATAAATAAGCTCCTTTGAAGTCATGTATTCTTTTTGCAAACTGAAGTACTTGGAGTACAACGGTATGGTACCTGCTAATACCTGACCCTTAATTGCCACTTGCTTAGTGAGACTTCATAATCCCATTTGTGCATTTGTGTTTAACAACTAGATAGAGTGTTCTGGGCCATGGCGATCATTTGAGACTTCAAACTCTTGTTTTACTATCAAACTCAAGTAGATAGCTGTAAATAAAAAAATAAAAATAAAAAAAATGGAAGGAGATAAAACATTTGCATGATTCTTACTGGAATAAATTGCACTTTTTGCTTTAGCAACATGAAGGAATATGCTAAAATCACTTTGAAATTAGCAGAAGTTATAAACATTAAAAATGTCCAATGTAAGAGAAAGAAAAATCAACAGCCCAGCCCCTCCAGTTGATGTATGCAGAATTCCAGCTGTGTTCATTGTGCAGGGGGAAAAAGGAAAATGAAAAGATATTGGGTTTCTGCCAGAGAAGTAAATGGAATCTCCATATTCCATTTATTGCCATGGCCAGCTTGACTTCTATTCATAATATATTTAGTTAATGCAAATAAAATGACTTAGCCTCGGTTGGAATGAGTAATCGTATTAATGATCAGACTTGGAATGTCAGAACTGTCAGTCTCTCCAGCTAGGTCACAGACGCATGGCATTCTAAGCACAACTTGGGGAAGAGCTTCGGTTGCTCGTGTTCTTCCATTTTAGGGACACCAACTCCCACCTCTTTCCTCTTTCAGCATGTGGCTTGCCTCTCAATGATCCCCATAAAGCAAATACCCAGGGACACATTCTCTCGACTTCCTACCCTGCTTTCCAGCTGGAATCCTGAATCCAATTATAAATCTATTAAAATGTATATAGATGGCTGGAGCCACGGCTTGGCTTTTCAGGCTCAGCCTCTTTCCTTTGCTTCTGGGAGATGTCCCAGTGCGGGGCTATGTGAACTGAATGTTTAGAGAAACCATCATCTTTTTAAATGTATTTTATATAACATACAAGGTCACTAATTTTGATTTATACGGTTAATGTACATTTACAGATACCTTGTCTTCTTTTATGCTTCTGTTTTTGTTTTTAATCTGTGTGATTCAATCTAAGGTCATTTCCCTTTTGCTTGAAATTTCCCATTAGCATTACCACTAATTCTCCCAGTTTGCTTTCATGCAACATTTTCATTTCCCTTCATTTCGTTAGTTCATTTTCACTGAATATAGAAATCTAGACTGAGATTTTAGTTCATCATTAAAAGATCCTATTCCTTAGTTTTGATTTAAATCATTGCTTTTTGAAAGAAACTGTGGGTACTACAGACAGTACGGGTAGCGTGGGTGCAACGGGAGTGGGAGGTAGAGAATCAAGGGGAAAAAGCAAAACATTTAACGAACACAAAAATGGACAATTATCTGTTGATGATGTGTATGCTGATATCTTTGACTGGACTAATGCAGTGTATTTGTGCTGGGAAAATTCATTTTGTATGTGGTAAAAACGTACAGGGATTAAATGTAAAAGCAAATAAGAAAATAAAAGAAAGAAAACAAATCAGTTTCTTAAAATCTGCCTTCTACACATTTGACAATATTTTAAATAGAAACCTACCATATATTTGAGTTGGATTTTAAATAAAGCTTCTTGAATCTCGAGCACATATATGTCCATCCCCATGGGAGAGCTGGTTAAGCTGCTCTCATCTGTAAATGAGAACGACGTGGACACTGGTATTTCAGAGCAGACAAGGTGGTCCATATGCAGGGTACTTTAAACGGCCCTTGTCAGGCAAACATGCTAATTGAAAGAGAGTTTGGAAAGATGTTTAGGTCAGAAGGAAGACGGCCGTTTACAAAATGCTTCAGCCACAGGCCATTGTTTATTTTTTTCTAGGCTCCATCTTTAATATTAATTTGCTCTCCCTGTTCAAAATAATATCCTTGTATCTAGTCTCAGAATCTGCAGACAAAGGCTTTTGCGGGTCTAATTAAGGGAGACATCTCTTTCCTCTTTCTTTTCTTTTTTTAATTTAAGGGCACACTTGTTCTTGCATAATTGTCCCCGTTCAGAATGAAAGATCTGATAAGCGTCAATTTAGAGATACATGTCTAGAAGGAGAGAGACCACATTAGCTCGGAAGGCCAAGGACGGCCCTCTCTGCTGGCAGGACGTGAAAACCCTAGGTGATGCCATTAGCTGTGCTGAACAGAACATCTAAAGAGCACCGCGAGCACGTTCAGGTGATGAAATACCAGGACTGAATGGGCCTGCTAGATCAGAATAGTCTCAACACAAAGAATCATTTTGCTCTAAACCATCGGAGGCTCATTTTTGTCTACAGACTACATTCCAAATGTCTCAGCCAGCTGCGTAAGGCTCTCTAACACAGTCTCTTACCAACCTTGCCTGCATTATTCTCTCAGATCTCTTTCTAGACCTTTCTCCATTCAGATTGCCTTCTGATCGTGTGTGGCTCCCTGCAATCACATGTGGAGACAAGCTCATACACTTTCCTTCCAATTCCTGATGTTCTACTCAGATTTCCAGATGCATTGTAATCTCTGTATCCACTAGAAAATTGTCCTTAGGAAACGTATCTGAGAATATGTTTGCTGTTTCTTAAAGTATGCCATATGTCATTTATCAGTCTTATAATATCATTAATCCTTGGAACTTTATACTACAGTTGTTTACATAGCTACCTGACTTCAGAAATCAATTATAAATTCATTAAAGTCACAGATTTTAATTCATCTTTGTTACACATTGAATGTATAGCCTCTTGTACATATGGATGCTGAATGGATACTTTCTTTATGCTGATGCTTAATTTTAAAATGTCCTTTTTACACCCTCACTTAATCTCTCCTGTTTGAAATCCAACCCTTATCATTTTCACTATAGGTCCCTTTAATAACTCCAAAATTAGAAGTAATCTGAAACCTGATCCAGGACATTGAAGATAGTTATAGCTTTGAGTTTCTGCATCTAGGTTAGGAAACCTTTACAGCAGTAGAGCAATTGAAGTAGATGCAAAATTGCAAGGAAACTCAGGAAGGAGACCAAAACTTGTACATGATTTCACAGAACAGCAAGTAGAAAGGCAAGACAGCATTTTGCAGTGGATGAATGAGTTAAGGAGAGATTTTATTAGAGTGTATTTACCAAAGGTGTAATGAGGCATACTCAAGATACAGGCAAGGAGAGAAACTGATCAATTCTAAATACCCTTGGATGTCCAAATGAGCATTGCATTTCAAGTCCTTTCTGAGAGCTGGCACTGTACAAGTATCGAATAACTACTGGGTAAGAGGTGGTCGCGCTGCAAGCACGGTCATTAGGGCTGCGTGCGTATCCTGTCTCGTGAAATGCTCCAGCATATTTGAAACTTATCCTCTGGCAAAAGCAACTGAGAAAGCCACACCCTACGCCCACTGACCCAAACCCTCATGCCTGATATAGCAACTGCCTAAGCATCCAAGATGGGCAGATACAAACACAGACCGAGGGACTCGCCTTCAAATGAGGGCTTCGTTTTCTCTTACAGTTAATTTTTTTTTTTAATTTGTGATAGTGTGTGCACTCGTGAGAGAGCTTCTCGCCATGACACCACTCTGCTTCTGCAACTCTCCAGCTCTCCAGGGTCTCGGGCAATTCGTGTGCCTGGAGAGTTTTCAGACTGTGGTCCCAGCGCTGCACTTCTGTTTGCTGGCTATGCTGGCCAGCCAGGCCTGGAGACATTAAAGAATCTGTCACTGTGAGTTTAGAAGAGTTTCAAGTGTAGGCTGGAGGGTGTTGTATGCACCAAAATGGCACAGAAGTAGAACCTTTTTACAAATAGTAACATTTACTCCACCTTTATGTCATCCCAAGAGGACATTGGTTAGGTACAAAAATGTGATGTTTTCTGTGAGATATTTATCACCAAACCTACAATCAAATGATTTTGAACCTAGGAAATGTTTATCAGATGATCAGCCTGGCATACCAATAACTATATTCAAGCACTTCTGTATCTATAACTTTAAAGAGTGAAGATAGCCAAAGGGATTAAGTATCACTTGTGAAAATCAATTTCCCACAAGACTAGTGAAGCTGTTTGAATTCATAATTTCAAACTGATTCCATGAAGCATAACTTATTTTCATCTTCCTCACAATACAGGACCTAAAGGGAGGTCCTCCCAACCTCCTTTGAAAAGGCACTGTGTCATGTGACTGGCTTCTGGCCAAGGGTTTTAGAGGGAAGTGACAAGAGCTGCTGCTAGAAACACTTTCTGAAACCATTCAGCTTCTTTTTCTCTGGTCTGCAATCTTGGCTTCCACATGTTCCAGTCCACAAAACTACAAGATGGAAGAAAACAGGCCGACTGAAAACTCATGACGAGCGGCAGGCACACCTGTCTGGGTACCACTGAGCACTCGGGTTTACTTGCTACTGCAGCATCCCCAGCCCAGCCTAACCCACACAATGTGTTTTCTTCTGCTTATCAGTCATTGCTCTCGGCCCTTCAAGGACATCAATACTAACGTGGTAAAATGATCAGCGAGGTCAGCAATCTTCTCACGCAAGGTAATAACTTGCGTGGACATATCACCTTCAGAAACACCAAGTGGACTCTTTAGGATGTAATTGTGGCATTAATCACCTTTTTTCTGAATATATGGGAAATGTGGAATGAGGTGGGAAAAGGAAAGAAGCTAACATTTGCATTTGCTTAATACTAGTAACTATCAGCACCCAACAGGGAATACTTTCAGCGAAGTTGTATGGTCCATAAAAAACACGTGCTGACCTTCCGGCTTTGCACGTGCACGTGCTCCATCTCCTCCAAAGGACTTCATTGAGCTTATACAGGTGCAATGGAGGGGTAAATAGACATAACCCTGGTTCTCAAAAACTATCATGAAAGAGGGAGGCAGACATGTAAGCTGATGATTTGGGGAGTAGGGTGCATGAGCTTATTCTGGGTATCCTAAGAAAATACTGTAAATTACATAAATTTATTTCTGACATTCTCAAACTAGGAAGTCCAGATCAAGGGAATAGAAGATTCGGTAACTGGTGAAGACCCTCTTTTTGGTTCATAAATGACATGTGTCTGTGTGTCATCACATGGTGGGAAGGGCGGGGAGTCCGTGGGCCCTGATCCAATTTTTGAGGGTGTCACTCTCATAATCTCTTCTAGTACTAATTCCCTCATGAAAGTTCAACCTCTTAATACCACCACCCTAGGGATTAGGATTTCTGCATATGAATTTGGGGAAGAAAACCAATTTGAACCAAAGGGAAGCAGAGTCTGACAGAGATCTAGGCAAAGCATCATGAGATCAAGTCCGAAGGAGTGACTGAGTAAGGGTACCCAGTGGAAGGGATCGTAAGATGAGCCTGAAAGATTGCAGGAGAGTTCAACAGAGAGAAAAATGGGCCAAGGATTTTTCCAGGTACAATATTGGTAGAAGCTAACATGAGTCTGGACTTTAAAGATCCACTCTTTCTATTTCCTAAACGCTAGAGTGAGACCACTGCCACAGTGTCTGCCTACAGCCCATGGCTAAGGGGATCATGTTCCGTTTCTATAAACCATACTGCGCTGGGTGGCAGTTTTGGAAAAAATGCTCTGACATGAATGAATGGCTGAGTGAACAACCAACCAACAAAGGTGAGTGAAGACCGCAAGGATCCACTAGCTACAATGTCATCTCTTCCCACAAGACCACAGAAAGAAGCAGCCATTGCTCTCTTCGCTGTGTAAGCATGAGTAGTACTGCCTTTCTTTCCATGCATTCTCCACGTTCCAAATCGGAATCAGCACTTCCAACTTTGGTCCTTTCGACCTCTCATTTTCTCACCAATGTCTCTCGCTCACACAATGTTATGATGAGAAAGAACGAATGGACCAGGCCAGCCTTGTGGCCAAGTGGTTAAGAGAGCTGAATCCCACATTGCTGACCACACAGTTCAGCTCCAAACCTGAGAGCTTGAAGAACACCCCAGGTGCATGTGCATGCGCATGCCCCAAATCTGACAGGAGGGCAACTGGAAAAGAAGTGATCGAGGGATGACCACACTTTTTTGGAAGGGGGGGGCTGGGGGGGGAACTTTAGCCTTCTCTGTCTCCCTTGGCAACACACCTTCTGAAAAAAATTAAAAAGAATAGAAAAAAAAAAAAAGAAAATAGAGGGCCAGCCAGTGGCATACTGGCATGGCTGAATCTCCCATGGTCAAATGCACAGTTCAAGTCCTGGACCTGGTAGTTTGAAAAGCACCACAGGTGCATGTGCATGCAGGACCAGAATCCCTAGAGGAGAAGGCAGGAGAAAACTGAGGCTTGGTCATCCACACTGGGGGGTGCTCTCTCACTTTCCCTCTTTCTGTCTTTGTCTCTCTGGTAAGCACACATACCCTATAGCAAATACAATTTTAAAAATAAATAATAAAATACTGTATGGGCCATTAGAGCGCAGTGTAGAAACAGCGTAGGCCGTTAATGTCTTTACGATGGGAAATTATAACAATTTTTAAAATCCTAAGTCTTGGGACTCACTCCACACAAAACTTAGGGTATTCTTTTTACTTTTATTCTGTTTCTAGTATTATTCCATTCCAGAATAAAATGATTAAATCCTTAATTTTTTTTTTGAGAGATTTTCACTATAGGGTGCGTGCGCTTACCAGACAGACAGAGAGAGACATTAGAGACAGAAAGCGAGAAATCACCCCCCAGGGGGGATGGTCACGCCACAATCCCTTCTCCTCCATTCTCCTCTCGGGATCTTGGGCATGCACGCACACGCGCCCGGCGTGAGTTTTAAGCCACTGGGTCCGGGACACGAACCGCGGTCGACTACGTGGGAGTCCAGCGACATAGCCATTACGCTAACTGCTGGTTCCCAATCCTTAATATTTTGAAAGATTTTCTTTCTACCTTTCTTTCATGGGTGACAGAGACAGAAAAGAGAAAAAGAGACAGCACCATCCACAGGGTTCAACCCCTAGTGTCACCGGGCTCAGGTCACAGCATACATGTGCCAGGTGGACACGGCTCTCCATTTGCAGCCAGAACCTCCCTGCATGGCTGAGCCTGGTGTTTTTCTGTGTCTCCACCACCCCACTTCACCTCTTCACTTCAAATCAGTCGGGTTAAAGGTGTTTACTTAACGTAGGGTATTTCAATAGTATTTTGTTTATAAAAGTTTCAGTGATAAACATGCAATCAAGTCGTTCAAGAGAAGATTTACCCAGCAATATTTAAGGCCGGCTGTCCACCCTCCCTCTGCGCCCACCCTTCCTCTCCAGCTCCTCAGAGTACTTAATGGAGCACTGTCAAAACCGTTCTTACAACACTCCATCTGACGTGGAACAGCATGCGTTTCCTTACTTACTCTTGAGCGAGTGTTTCCTCTGGCTGTTAAATGCATAATATTTATTAACGAGGGCAAATATTTACATTAACCTATAAACCATTCACCCCTGGCCCTTTGTGCAGCTGAATTAAGGCATCTACATAAACCTTCCTTGGTCATGAAAATTGCTGATGTATTAAATAGAATAGTTTGTTGAGTTAATATCTTAACTCTCCTATTTACGGTCTTTCTTAGCTGCTTTGGGTGTTTGAAGAAGGAACACATGCAGAGCTTGGTTTTGTCCGGGCTTGGGTGTTGGGGCGGGGGACCTGGCTTTGCTCCTGGGTGTCTGTGGCTCCAGGGCATGCTGAGAACCTAGGAGGGATGAGTATTGTTTGTTTGTTTTTATGCTTTTGCCATAGGGTGTGTGTGCTCCAGGAGAGAGAGACAGAGACAGTGAGAGGGAAAGTAACAAATCACCCCAGAAGGGATGGCCACACCGCAATCCCATCTCCTCCTGAGATTCTGGGCACACATGAAAATCACATAATTTTCAAGCCACGGGATCTGAGGACTCCCCTGGAAGGAGCCTTTTATCCTCGCCATCTGTGCCTCTGCCTCCCCTACACCTCCTGCCTCAGCCGGAGGAGGACAGCCAGGAGACCTGTTGCACCTGCCATGGCGGGGCGCCCTGGGGGACTGAAGCCCTCTCTGCTGGGCTTTCTCTCTCCTGTCCTGTCGCTCCTGTCGGAGTCACAACGCTTCCCGGCCGTTCCTCAGACTGGCATACCCTGGCCCTCAGAGCTGCCCAGCGAGCTAGAAGAGAGTCGCGG
>NW_006159875.1:1600192-1634001 GCF_000334495.1 Tupaia belangeri chinensis | reverse complement strand
AGCGTCGCGGCCTCCGAGGTCACTGCTTCTCCCCGCCCACGGCTCCCCCAGGAACGACCCTTCGCCTCCATGGAGAGGTGTGGAAACCACCCTCTACTCCTGGGACCTGTCCCCCGGAGTGACCTTCCTCAGACCACTGCCCGCAAGGCGGAGCAGACTGCCACTTCCACGGCTAAGCCCTCGGTTCACCTAAGGCAGCTTCTGGGACGCAGGTTCCGTCGTAAATTCCTGGACTCCCAAGCTCTGGTCTGGAACAAAGGTGCCAGTGTAAACCTGAGAGCCAGGACTCCTGGGAAAGCCGCAGGCTGCCAGCAGAGCTTCTTCCCGAGTGGAAAAAGTGAGCGTTTTCACTCCTGTGCAAGAAACAAGCTCCTGCGCTAGTTGGCCTTGAGCGGAGTGTGATCAGATTTCAGGGGAGGACAGATTTAACTAACCCACGTGGGTGAGGCCCAGCCACCACCATTCCCGGGCATGTGCGCAGCGGGGTGGCTGAGGCCAGGCAGGGCTGGAACCTGGGGCCTGGTTTCCCTGTGACTATTCGCTCACTTCAGTCACCTGCAGAAACAGCTCTGCTCCCAGACCCAGAACTGCTGCGCTCGGAAGTTGCCGGTCGGGTGAGGGTTTATGCTGGAAGCGTAGGTATTGAAATAGCATTAGTCTGAGAGCATGCCACGGTTTTCCTATTTCCCCAAACGGATTCCCAAAAAGCTATTTTGAGCTAGGTAAGTTGTTGGGT
Source organism: Tupaia belangeri chinensis (assembly GCF_000334495.1). Classification (NCBI taxonomy): domain Eukaryota; kingdom Metazoa; phylum Chordata; class Mammalia; order Scandentia; family Tupaiidae; genus Tupaia; species Tupaia belangeri. The sequence goes on along the minus strand of NW_006159875.1, from coordinate 1,633,265 downwards.
TACTTTTGCCATGCCATGTCCTTTCTGTGAAGAGGAGTTTGAGTAAAAGAATTGCTGCTAATCAAAATGTATAATTAAATTAAGATGCTATTTAGCGTCTCCAATTAACTAGTGTTTGTAACAGCATAAGTGCCGGTGAAGACAGAATGAAAAGGGCCCCTCATATTCTCTTAGTCAAAGTAGAAATAGCCTCTATATTTTTTTAAAAATAATGTTGAAGATATGTTTCAAGACTCTTATTTCATGATTCAAGTTCAAGAAATCAATTTCAAGTGAATAATATAAAAGGCACAGATCATACTTTTATCCACATACATGTTCACACAGGAAGTAATGCAAATCGAACTGCCTTTCAACAGTAGAGAATAAGCCAAATCTCTGTTATGTATCCACATGATTCAACTGCTCGTAACCTTGAAAACAGCACTCAAGGGGTCAGCAGGTGGCGTAGTGCTTATAGTGCTGGACTCTCTCATGGCCAACCATGGTTTGAGTTCCAGACCCAGCAACTTGAAACTCACACCAGGTGCATGTGTGTGTGTGTGCGTGCGTGTGTGTGTGTGTGTGTGTGTATGTGCACGCACGCATGCATGCTTGCATGCCCCAAATCCTGAGAGGACAGTGCAGTAGAACGGATTGCAAGAGGAGAAAGGAGAAGAGATTGTGGCATGGCCATCAGGTGGGGGGTGTGATTTCTTACTTTCTCTCTCTCTCTCTGTCACCAGTGGGTGCACATACCCTTTAGCAAAAATCTCTCCCTAAAAAAAAAAAAAAAAAAAAAAAAAAAAGGACTCAAAATTGTTCATTCAATCTACACATAGTAAAAATATCAATCAATAGTGATAAATAATGAGTTTAATATGTGCTAAAAGTGGAACTTTATGTCAGAAGGGAAAGAATGGTTATATTGATAGTAGATACATACAAAAATTCTTACACTTTTTCCAGAGAAATTAAAGGACCAAAGTGACTCCATTTTCTTTACAGGGCAACTCCATCTTGTTAAATCTACCTCGCTGAGAATCGGAACAATTTCAAGGAGGCGAGCCGATCATGTGAGAGAAGGTCAGAAGACCATCACCCCACCGGGGCTGACCAATGATAAAAAAGAAAGAAAAGAAAATACCAGAGACCTGAAGTAACTTTCTTGCCAATCAGTAAAAGACAACTATATTTTTTGAAATCTACAGCCAATGTGTAGCAGCCTGAGTGCATTCCTCAGCACCCCTCGACCTTCCCCCAACAGCCAACTAAACCCAGCCCAACTAAGGCCGGGGCTCTCAACTCTGACCCTCTGTGTCGGTGAGGATTGGAAATCTTGGCTCGAGCCCGAATAAAAGCGACCCTTGTGTGCTTGCATCAGAATCAGCTCTTTGGTGATCTTTTGGGAATTTCGCAACCAGGGCACAACAAAATAATACATACACACACGTACACCACACATTTAAGTCTACGTGTGCATACACAAATGCCTACTTATTAATTTAAAAAAAACATTTTTTTAAAACTTTATAATACTGGGAATCTGGAACCAGCAGTTAGTGTAATGGCTATGTCGCTGGACTCCCATGTAGTCGACCGCGGTTCGAGTCCTGGACCTGGTGGCTTAAACTCTCACCGGGCACATGTGCGTGCATGCTCAAGATCCCAAGAGGAGAATGGAGGAGAAGGGATTGTGGCGTGGCCATCCCCCCCGGGGGGTGATCTCTCGCTTTCTGTCTCTGTTTCTCTCTGTCTGTCTGGCGAGTGCACACGCCCTATAACAAAAATCTCTCCAAAAAAAAAAAAAAAAAACTTTGTAATACTGGGAATCTCAGTAATAGTCCTGCAAAGAAGACAGTAATACCTAATTGCCACAAATAACTCAACAATTTGTCTACATATAAAATATATGTATATGTATAGTTGTCTCTTAAATGTCAAACAATACTAAAAAGTTAAAAATAACCAGGAGGCAATATGCTTTAATATACAGACGGCATTTTTCAGATAGGTAAGAGACAAGAGCACACTATTCCTAATATATAAACAATTTCTACATACCAAGAAGGAAAAAGCAATCTAACAAAAATTTACAATAGAAGCATGCAAAAATAATACACAGAAAAAGTAAAAAGTATGAGCAATTATGTACATGTAAGAAAGAAAAATGAACTTCATTTAAAGTAAATACGCTTTTTTTAAAGTTGCAGTTTTCTATCACAGTGACATATAGATGGTGGCTGATTTACACGATTGAAAACGTGAAGAAAAAGCGCTTTTGTACGTGATCTCGAGAAGTCTTATTTGGCACAACTTTTCTAAGAGCGATATGTTAATTCCTGTCTAATAGAGGTAGAATTTAAAAATTTCAATGTATTTAACTGCAATTCCCCTTTTATAAAATTATATTTTCCTAAATATTCCTTGAAGTATGCAAAAATGTTATGTATATTTAATATAGTGCTACTTGTAATAACTAAAGGTTAATGAAATTAAATGTCTAAGAACAGGGAAATGATTAAACAAATAATGATATATATTTGCATACTTTTATATGCAGATGATGAGAGAGCGGTTGCTATGGCAATGCTAGCTACCTAAGGAGTAAACCCCATCATCTCAGTGGACCAATGCCCGGACGGCTGTCTCTCTTACAGGTCCAGGTGGCTGGTATTTCTGCTGGGCAAGAGGCTTTGCTCAGAGTGATGAAGGCTGCTTCCCATCCTGTGGGTCCTTCATCCTTGAAGATCTCTGAGCCTCTGCATTCAGCCACTGGAGGTGGGAGGAGCCTAAAGGTACGCACGTGGTTGGACCTGGGCTGGACAGATGGGGCCTACATTATGCCCGCTTGCTTCCCGTGGGCTCCTTCCAGTGCCCAAGCCTGCATGGGTGGTGGTTCACTGTGCCCAGGTTTGCTGAGCAGTGAGCAGTCCCTGGAGGAAGACATCAGTCCCTTCCCTGTGCTGTGCTCTAGTAGAAGAAGAAGAAAAGGACAGGTTTCCCCGCCTCCAGCCTCCTGTAAGTATCACTCTGCTTTCTGCACTCAGGGCTTCCTTGCCCACGGGAATCAGCTGTTTCTTTAGGTTTCGGAAGGTTTCCGGAAGCACACTGTCAGGGTATTAGGTTGCATAAGCCCAGGGCTTTCACAGAAGCTCAGGGGAACATGTCGGCAAGCCTCTCACTGAGGTGGATCTTCGAATCAATCCAGGTGGGGGTGCCGAATCTCACTGAATGTGAAAAGAACTCACATAGAAAGTAACAGTCATGAAATGCGTCACCCTGGGTGTAACAGTGCAGTAGGGAAACAAGGTTAAGCTCTTATCAATGTGGAGCAGAGATCTGAAAGTAGCTGGGAGCAAGCCCCCGCCCGAGTCTTCCACCCGCTCATGAACCAGAACCGGTGAGGGGAGTGAGCGGCAGGATTCTTCCCCCCTCAACATTGGTAGTAGATATCTTCCACATAAAAATATCCCCTGGATAAAATACATCATGTTTTGTAAGCATTTTGCCAAACTTACATTGTTGTCCCATTCATGTTTGAAAACATGGTGGCCCAGAGGGCTGGGTGGTGGCTGGTCTGTGATTCAGAGTCCCACAGGGCCGACTCCTGGGCAGGTTTCCGGTTCATATCCTGAACACGTGCCTGCCATCCCCGGGGGTGCTGAGGCCAGGAGTGGGCAGCGGTGAGATCCTGCTAGGGGTGCTTTCTCATTCTGACTCTGTGACTCTGTTCCTCATGGAAGAACAATAAACTTAAAAACAGAAAGGCCTGAAATGATACATTCAGAATGCACAGGATCTGTTCTTACAGTTGTTGGACTCAGAAGTCACGTCTTACCATTTTTAAGCTGAGATACATCTTATAAGCCTGTGTATGTCAGGTAAAGTGATACCTGTTTTCCCTTTTCGCTTTTCTTTTTTCCTTTTCCCAGAAAGCACTATTACAATAATGATGTCTCCCACAATCGACAAAAATCTTAGAACTGAGAAAACACCATGTTAAATATATTCAATGGAAAATAATGAACAAAAAATTAATCCCAGTTATTGGTGGGTGATGTGGTTAAGAGCAATTCTAGGTTTCTTTTTCCTGTCTCAATTTCATAGAATTTCAATAGAGCAAAGAAAAACTAATAAATATTATTAAATGTCTAGAGAGTATTCAAAGCAAAGCGTCTGACCAGAAATTAAATGAGATCGCAGGTTACAAACCGCTGGCAGTCACTAAATTCATCCACGTCATGGCCTGTGCTCTGGCTAGACATTCCCTGGGGAGGATGACAGAAAGAGTCACACTAATTGTACTGCCACGGAGGAGAAGGCCTCTGAGGCCCTGCTCGAATTACACTCCTCACCCCAGCGGTGTCTCAGTCTCTGAGAGGAGGCAGCACAAGCAACATGAGGAAAGCAATATACAGCACAGGCAGGGGCAGAGCCGACAGCCATGAGGCATGAGCAAATGCCCACCAGCCCATTCCAGGCTGGATGCCCAGTGCTGCTGGAGTGTTGGTGACAGCCAGGCCACTGCTTCACCAATTCCACCCGCTTCACCAATTCCAAGGGACACCACATAGGTTTTCCAAAAGTTTTCAAAAATGAGTAAGAGCAAAGCCACGTGGAGCACTCGGTGGAACCCTAAGATGCTGTGGGCTGAGTTGAGCTATTTCTCCCAGTAGCTCTATGAATGTGACATAATCGCCTCCCTTTTACAGCGGAGAAAATTCCCACAAATAATTTTCTAAAATTATGCAGTTGGTGAGTGCTATGGGCTGAGTGTGCCCATCAGTATGTGTGTATTAGGAACATTGTCCAACTGTGTTACGGTGTTGGGGTATGGGGCCTTTGGGAGGTTTTTAGGTCATAAGGACTTCGTGCTGATGGATGGATTAGAGAGGCTATAGGAAGGGGTTCCAGAAGTGGGCTCTCTCCTGGAACGTGAAGGTGCAGTGCCCTTCCCCCTCTGCCCTCCCATCTTCCACAAGGCAGGAAGCCCTCACCAGATGTCTGTGCCTTGACCTTGGACTTCCTGGCCTCCAGAACTGTGAGAAAATAAGCCGCTATTTTTTTATAAATTACCCAGTTTCAGTTATTCTGTCATCACAGCACAGACAAACTAAGACAGTGTGCAAAAGAGCTTTTCTGCAACACAGGCAACTGACTCCGTTCTCAGCACTTTCTGCTGCGTGTTGCACTTTCCCAGGACATGACTCGCCGTCATGCTTCCTGCTCCACCTCCTCCACTGTCCGTTCCCTTCAGAGAGGAGGTTGTCTTACTTCCTCACTCTGAGGCAGAGTGGGCTTAGACTACTAAAGGCCCATCCCAGTCCATTCAAGTTCAGTCCCTCACAGAGACACAATTATTTTTTCTTTCTTTCTTCATTGTTGCCCAAGACCCGAATTGAAATTCCTACTGACATCTTTGAGTGCTCTACCTGGGAAGGAGAGGGGAATGCACATCCCCCCTGTTCAGCAAAGAACCTCAGAGGGGCGTCTGTAGACAGTGCCGACTCTGCAACAGAGCAGCAGCGAGTGGCCCTGGATCAAAACCAAAGAGGAACGACAGGAGAGACGAAGCGGGAGCTCGTATGAAGAACATGCTGGGAGAAGCGGAGAAGAGCAGGCACCCACCAGGGCATCTGGGAGAGCAGGTAACGGTGGCTCACTCCTTGCCAGCACCACGAAGCTGCCTAGTCGGGAGTTCTGGGGAGGAGTAAAAGGGTTTCCTTTTAAAAAGTGAACAAACGAGGGAATAAACCTGCTAATGGGTTCACATTTTAAGAAAGTTAGATTAAAAAGTGATCATAAGAAAAGGTAAAAATGACTTAATCTTCATAAAGGTCATTTGAACACAACACTTCTAAAAGTGTTTTTTCCAGTAGCATCTACTACTCAGGAAAATATCAAAATATTACGGAAGCCTTGGAAGTGTCTTTCCCTGGATCAGGACTCATTGAACCTGAGGCGTAGAACACATCTCAGAAACGAGTGTAGTGGGGAGGGGAAAAGACAGGAAGGTGGCAGACACTTGAGGAGCGAGGAGCGGGGAGCGGGGAGCGTGGAGCCAGCCGGGGCCACCATGAGGAAGGCCTGGAAAGGAAGCAGTAGCTCCCAGGGATGAACTGTTTTGTGGTTCTTGGGAAGAAGAGAAGGCAGCACAATCCTTTCTGGGCACAGTTTAGGGAGAGGCAAAAGCAGATCCCACACAACACACCACCTTCTGTGGATTACTCGCTGCCTCCCCAACACCATGTCAAGAAGGGTTCCTGGTCTGAGGCAGGCTAGAGGAAGCGTCCCCTGGCCGGCGTAGGGAGGTGGGGAATGCGTGATGAGCTGGCCCTCCCGGACGTGGTGCTGCACCCTAGGGGAAGCCAGGCCGTCAGGCGCCAGGTGTGACCCACTTCACCTGCAATATGCGGAGAGACAAGACCCAGAGAACTCCCCTCGGAACGTCAGGGCTCATTCAGACAGCCTGCTCAGGTGTTCCTGCCCCAGAGAACAGACGAAGAGTAGTGCCTGCCGGGACGCCAGAGCACCAGCCTCGGGACGCTGGAGTGTGCCATTGCACGCCTGCCGCGACCTTGGGACACCATCCGCAGCTTACAACACAGAGGAGGGCACTGTGCACTGCGTGTCTCACAGGCCCCAGTCCGGGGCTTTGAAGATGCTCATAAAGAAGAATCTCTGGACGAGGGAGTGCTGTGACCCAGGGGAGGTGGAGGGGAGGAGGTTCACTGTGGGGCCTCAGGGCAGGTTCCAGCTGTAGACCAGCGCAGCTAGCATGTGAGGTGGAGGAACTCCCTGCAGCCGCGTGGTGGTCTGAGCCACATCGGGAGAACCTGGAGGTGATCAGAAACAACCTATGGCAGATCTTCGCACGGAAGTGAGCAAGCAGCCGGCCGGGCAGCGTTTTCCTTTTCAAGGACCTCGCTGTGCTCCGATTGTTGTCTGATTGTCTCTGCAATCCAGTCTCCTCACTGGGGAGCCTTGCCCAGGGTATCCGGAGGACAGAACCCACCACCTCTCTGCGAAGGCGCAGCTATCCAGGGAGCGCTGCCCCACTCTCTTTACTCCCCTGACCCTGGGCGTCTAGCTAGTCATTTCGCTCCTGCTTTTTCCCTGCCTCCTCCTGTTCTCGTCCCCAGGAGGCAGAGACAGTGTGACATTTTAGTGCACATCTAAAGGAAGTGGGAGAAGTCCTTCTTGAAAGGAGGGACGGTTGAACCCAGGCAGAGACACCCCAATGACCCTGAGGCATGTTCAGGAGGAAGTAGGGCATCTGAGTGTGGCATCCAGAGGCAAGGCAAAGGATGCTGGGAAATGAGGCTGGTGCGGGTCCACCGGCCTGCAAAAGCTGGCTGAGGCAGGGACAGCGCAGGTGGGCGGGCTCGGGAAGGAGTGAGTATGTGCTGGATCCAGGGATTGACTACATCACATCTTCTGAAAGAGAACAGCCTACACGCTGTTCAGTCTGTGGAAAGACATGCATTCAGTTTGTGGAAAGAACCGTCCTGCTGGGGCCAGGTGGTGGCACAGCAGTAACACAGCTAGACCCACCCAGGGGAGGTCTTGGGTTCACACCCTGGGACTCCTTGAGCACACAGCCGTGCCCCATGATCCATGCAGTGGTGGATTACAGCCTCAAGTGCCTTGGGGCTTGCCTGTCTCTGTCTGGTCCACGCAGGCTCCCCAGAACACCCCACACCATCAGCCACTTACAGTGAGGGGGACACATGGCCTCTCTGCAGGCAAGGGCGTGTTAGCTTTGAAAGTCTAGGTGCTCATGCAGTTTTCTTTGTTTCTTTTTGTTTTGTTTTACATGACCTTTAAGAAGCATTTAATTAGTTTCCCTCTACATATACAATTTTTAGCTTCTCAAATAATTATCCAGACAATTATTTGTTTTGTTTATATTAACTTTTGACTCTTCGATATAGTCTTTAACTATTATCATGAGAACAAATTTTCTTCACAGCCTCATTTCCTATCACAAATAACCAAATAGTTACTACGTCCAGAGCCTGATAAGTGAGTAGTGCTGAAAATATCTCCGAAGTTGAACTTCGTGACGGCTGGGTCACTTTGAGATTGCTGTTGTGTGTCTGTTTTCCTTTGATTCCTATTTTTTTCTTTTTTTTGGGGGGGGGGTGTTTTGTTTTGTTTTGTTTTGCTATAGGGCTCATGCGCTTGCCAGAAAGACAGAGAGAGAGACAGAGAGACAGAAAGAGAGAGATCACCCCCCATGGGGGATGGCCACGCCGCAATCCGTTCTCCTCCCGCACGCACACGCGCCCAGCATGAGTTTAAGTTACCAGGTCTGTGACTTGAACCGCGGTCGACTACATGGGAGTCCAGCGACATAGCCATTACGCTAACTGCTGGTCCCTGATTCCTATTTCTCTTACAGCCTAGTAGGACCCCTGATGCTCAGTAAATGCGTTTGTGATTTCTGGACACGTGGAAATGGGCTCCTGCCCCTCAGAAGAGCATTATTTTACTGAGGAACTGGGAAATCTACTGGGACAGTAAATGTGAAGTCAAGGGGGCCCACTGTCAAGGCCAGACATATGACATCTATGAGAAAGCCCACATCTGGAGGAGGCCGGATCCCAAGGCAGGGCAGTCCAGGGCACAGGTGGGCCTGGGAAGGGCCCTTGGTGGTTAGAAAGGGCCTGAAAAGACAGCAAATAGACCCCTCTCCACTGCACCTGCTTGAAATGGGCAGAAGCCAAGGAGGTGTGCTCAGGAGGGAGCAAGAGCCCTGGGTAGATCTGGGGACCTGCACCCCATGCTGCTTTATTATTAAACGTAGTGCCAGAGGCTGGAATGACTGGGCACCTCACCTTCTAAACAGCCTAGGCTTCTTTCCGCTCCGCGAGCTTCAGGGTACAGGTGTGCTGCAGTATGTCCAGATGGGTTCTGGCGTTCATGTGCACAATGTTCAGACAGCAGTGGGTCCATGAGAAGGGAGGGATTCGGAATGCTGTGCGGTCATTGCAGGGCAAGGGGTGACGCTTCATGGCTGTGGGACAGAAGAGGAGCAGTTACTGACACGTGCGTACAGAAATACAACCCCTCGGAACACAAAGGCAACAGCACTTCCAGCACCATGCTGGGTGGGGGCCAAGCACACTTCTGCTTTCTCTCCCATCCTCTCTGGGGCTGAGTATTTTCAAACTGCCTCCATAGTGCTGCTTCAGAGTTCCTTAAGTTGGGCTTTCTGGGCTTCAGCTTCTCTGACAGACCTCAGACCATCTGGAGAATTATGAGGGTGCAGGGCTTCAGCTGGAAAAATAAAAAGAAAAAAAGAAAGAAAAAGAAAAATACTACAGGGCACCCAGGAGGGGTTTCCGCGATCGTATACTGGCAGTACAAAAAAGTGTCCAGGGAATTGAGCTCTTTCTCAATCTATCTCCTAGGTTAACTCATCCAGGTGACCTTCAAGTGAGTGGTGTACCAAACAGCAAGAACTCTAAATCACGCCATCGTGCCACACTGTCTCCAAGGGGCAGAGTCTTTCCATTGACCTTTTTGACAAAACCTGCTCTCTCTCTCTCTCCTCTCTCTCTCTCTTTCTCTCTCTCTCTCTCTAAATTGTGCACTCATTGGAGGGAGAGAGAAACACAGTGAGAGGGAAAGTGAGAAATCCCCCTGCCCCCAGAAAGGATGGCCACGCCACAATCCCCTTCGAGGATCTTGAGCACACATGCACACACACCTGGCATGATTTTCAAGCCAGTGGATCTGGGACTCAAACCATGGTCGACCTTGTGGGAGTCCAGCAGCGTAACCACTACACCGTCTGTTGGCTGTGGCAATAACTCTAAAGAGACTTTATTGGCTCTCCCTTAGCTGTAAACTGAGACTTCTATGATAGCACTTTCTCATCTTTCTATTACATTGCATTTGGTACAGAGAAAACCTCACATTTTATATCAGTCTTTTGTATATTTGCAGTCTGCTATTTATAAAATAAATATCTTGAAATTTTCTTGGTCTGTGCTTCTTTATATCAGCAAGGCTTTTTATCTGCAAATGAGCGCAGCCGTAGTTACACTCAGCACAGGAGTGCAGGGAGGAGGAGAGGGGCTGGCTTCCATGGTGACAGAGGGCCAAGAGCAAGGGCATGTGCTTGGTCTCACCGTGCAAGCTGCTTCCTCACGACGGGCCACCTTCATCTCAAAAGACGGATCATGACAGGCCTTCAAAAAGGATTTTCATTGGTTATATTCAGGAACTGAGAAAAGTCCAATATAAAAAATAAAATAAATAAAAGATCTGAGCTAGGAATACTTTGTTTAAACCCTCACTATTCGGTATTTTGCCCATGGTGGCGTGAGAGTAGGACACCACCGAAGGGCTGCTGTGCAGTGGTGAAAATCTCCTCTTTGTCTGTCTGCAGGCCAGCCCTCCCTGGGCCATACACAAAGTGCACATGCTTGCTCCTCCTGCACAGAGGTGAAGAGACCTCCTTCCAGGTTCTTTTTCTGTTTAGGTTCTTGCCATAGGGTGAGTGTGCTCACTGGAGAGAGACAGAGAAAGGGAAGGTGAGAACCCACTCCCCGGAGGAGATGGTCACACAACAGTCCCTTCTCCTCCAGTTTCCTTTCAGATTCTCTGCACTAACACACGTGCGTCTAGAGTAATTTTGAAGCCACCAGGTCCAGGGCTTGAACTACAGTTGGCCATGTGGGAGTCCAGCATCTTAACCACTGCTCCATCTGCTGGGCCCCCTTCCAGATTAATTTATTGTGTCTTTATTTTCTCTAAAACTTAGCCTCCCCAGTGGTTCCTCACTAACCACAGTGCCAAAAAAATTTTGAGCTAACTGCGTCTTGTGGTATTCCGTTGTACATAAGCCTGTATCAGGAGGCATGAGATATATACAAGGTCTTGCTGTGTTGCCACCCTCCTGGTCAGTGTCCTGAGGATCTGGGAGCACAGGTGTACGCTGCTACACCCCAGTCTCTCAATGGTGGGCTGGGAACGGAGCTCCGGGCTCCCTGTGGCCTCAGTTTGCTGAGTAGCAGCGTCTAGCCATGGCTTGGCCAGAGAACCATCATGCCTATAGGTTGGACCTTTACCCTGTAACACCAGAGCATTTTACCTAGGGGAAGAATTGCTTTTCTTACTTTTCTGAGCCAAGACATGGAGGGCTATTGTTCTACATAATAAAATAATGGCTTTAGGGAGCTCTCCCAGCCAGTCCAGGAGGTAGTGCTGGGGGTCTCCACGGGGCCTATGGCTAGTTGACAGGGGAGGGGTCTGGAAAGGGCAAGGCCCAAGACCCGGGGTCTGGTCTGGGGTGGGGAATGGTGAGTGTGTCAGCAGCAGGGCCGCCTGCTGTGACCAGCCTCATCTGCAGTCCGGATTTGGAATGGTCCAAATTTGTCTTTCTTTAGCTGCTGCCTTCATGTGTCTCCTTTCAATGCTCACAATATCCAGGAAGCGCCCTTATCTTTTCAGTCACTTTCAGTTGTAAGTACTATCTCCTCCTTTTGGGAACCACGGTTTATTTTCAGTTCCCCAAAAACTCCCCTGCAGGCTAGATCGAAGCTTCCTGTCCTGGCCCAGTCTTTGTCCAGTTCTACCTCAGCACATCCTGTCCTGGCTCAGGTCCTTCCCGGAGGGTCAGGTGGGCCCTCGCTCTCCCCATTCTGTTCTCATCCCTGTCATAGCTCCCCCCGCGCAGGGTCCAGTAAGGGGGCTTTTTTAAAAAAATTCCCAGAGGGTGAGTATGCTCACCAGAGAGAGACAGAGAGATGCAAAGAGAGAGAGGGAGAAAGTGGTCCTAATGGGGAATGCTCAGGCTGCCATCCCTCCTCTTCCATTCTCCACCCTGTTGGGATTTAGGGCATGCACATATGCCTCGTGTGTTTCTCAGGCCACTAGGTCCGGGACCCAAGCCACATGGTCAGCCAGGTGGGTCCAGCTCCATTAGCCACCTAGCCATGGAGACGGCCCAGGTAAAATCCATTTTAACAATGTGTTTAATGTAATCATCTATACCTAAAACGGCATCATTTCTATGTATAGTATAATTAACATAAAAAGTCGGGATGTATGTTACTGTTTTCTGTGCAGTAGGTCTTCAAAGACCAGCATGTGTCTCCCACCTGTAGAACATGTTAACTCCACCAGCCAGTCTGCACGGACTCAGCAGCTGGGTGTGGCCGGTGCCTGCTCGACCACACGGCACAGGTAAGGCTTCCTATTTGATTGAATCTGCTGTATTGCAAAGTGTTCAGTTGAGGGTTATTCACTGAGTTTGGTGTCGATGAAAATGAAGGCTGATCAACCCTGAAGGGAAGGAGAGGGTGTCAGGCAGACATAGCTGTTCTCCATGGTCAATCTGGCCGTTAACATAAGACCATTCCATTCAGGCCCCTCAAAACACTCTTTTTTTTCTTTTCCAGGTGGCTCCTCTATCTATGTCATCCCTGCTAATAAACCTGCAAACCAGAGAAAAACCCCACAACTGGACTTGAATTCATTATCTTCAACTCACACATTTGACAAGCCGTTGAAGCTTGAGCACACCAGCTCTTGTTATGAATTCACACCTTCTGCTGGTCAGAAGCCCTTACATTAACCCACCCGCTGTGTGTGAAGGATGGGTGTTATTGCTGTCACACATGCAAATGTCATTAGGCTGGCTGACAGTGAGTGGAAGGCTGCTCGAAGTCCATGCAGTGTGTGATGAAGAGCCCATGTTCGAGTGCAGAGAACTGGCTAGTGCTGAAGGTTAAGGAGGGCATTTTTAGCAGAGAATGGGCTTGGATGTGCAGCTCCTGTACTGTTCATGGAATTACGTGCTGGAAGGTCGGAGCTCTTGCTCAGGCAGAGGCTGGGCCGCTCACCGGAGCGTGCAGGCGTGAGGGTTGGCTGCTTCGTGCCACTCGCCGTCTGAGACGGAGACAGCTCATGTCTCCTGTGAATGTCGCTAAATTCAGTTAGCCTTTACAGCTCCTTGGGGTGGCAGGGAGCCTAGTTTGTTAGTGCAAATGTCCAAAAGCAAGAATGAAAGATACACAGGACGTGAAGTTCCATCAGGCTCTTAGGCTGTGAGGGGCTCCGTAGGTTTGGACCATCTGCCAAGCCAGGCTGTGGCTGCAGAAGCCCCCCGACTTTATCTGCCACGTGCTCCATTTCTGGATGTAAGACTCCCTTACCTCCTGCTGGGCCGGAGGGAGAGAAGGATGACTTCAAGGAAAGCAATCCCCACACTTTGGTTGGCTTGTTTTTATTGGCACTGAGGTTACAGAGTTTTTGACACTAGGGATTTGACCGAAGCAGGAAAACGTGATGAATTCTCACATCAGATTTCCAGAGTTGGAAGCAAAAGCTTGGAGTCTAAAGCAGAACCCTTCCAACTCACATATTGTAGACTAGATGGGAATTTCCTACAGGGCCATGGAGGATGAAGATACAGCCACGTGGCAACAACTTCGTATGGGTGCGAATAACACTGAGCATACGATACGAAAATGTGAGTGTGCAAGGTTGCTTCCTAGCAGATTTTTGTACAATCCACTTACAAATGGCATGACTTCTAAAAGTAGAAAATCGAAGGCATTTCACCTGGTGAACAACTGTTTAACTATGACACATGATTGTATTCCATAAAGTTCTATGATTTCTTTCCAAGATGTGAAATCTCCAGTTCAGGAGGAAGGCTCTTAACTTGTAGATGGTTTCCTACTGATTGGTATCTCTGGGGGGACACTTACCGCTAAGCACATCCTTCCCATTGCCCTCTTGTTACCCCATAAAAACGTAGTGGGAATAGAAAAGTCGAAGGCAGTGACTTAGAATAAAATTAAATAAATCTGATTATGGATAGACAAGTTTTATAACCGTTCCCCTCTGTTGATGTCATTTTATTAAAGAATTTAATATGAAAAAAAGACCTTGTATATAATCTTATGTAATTCTCTTCCTCCGACTTGCCGTGAGAGAAAGCTGAGGCCCCGAGTGATTCTCTAAGATTGCACGGGGTTAGAGACTGGGCTGGCAGAGGAAGGACTGTAACCAGCTCTCCTGCCCATACTATTTTCCTCCCTAGTCCAACCCTAGAAAGTACAAATAGGCATGTAAGATGTCAAGCCTGGATTAACGGGAAGTGCTTTTTCATCCCGAATAGCCAGGCTGGCCTGTCTTTGATCTCAGCCAGTTTTCCCTAGACATTTGCTCTCAGTCTTGGCAGTGAACAGATCTTGCTGAAAATGCAGATCCCTCAGCGTCACCCTCAGAGGGTGTTAATGACTTGTTCTGAAACGGGACTGGGGCGTCTGCCTTTTCAATAAGCATTTCTGGTTATTCTGATGGAACTAGTACCCAGGTGAGCTCTGGAGAATCGGCGTCCAAGGTGTTGCATTCCAGGCTTTGAAATCGGCGGCTCATCTGAGTTTCCCTGAAAACGGCAGGTAGAAGCACAACTACCACCTGCAATAAAGAGGAGCGTCGAGAAGATTCCGGGCCAAGAAAAGCCACGGTGCCTTCACGACGTACCACGTGGGAATCAAGTGCTCCAGTCAAGTGGTCATTTTTTAAACTCATGTCTCAATTTTAGGCAGCTTTTTTTCTAATGAGACATTATGGGATGGCTGCTTTATGAAGCCATTTAAGATAGTGATATGATTAATCAATTTATTGCATGTGGAGGCAGTAACAGTCTTTATCCCCTGATTTTGTCCCTTACTTAAGCTATCTTTAAAAATAAGGAATTATTAACTCACATATGATTATGTCTACAAAGAGGATCCAGGCCATGGCTGACTCAGTGACCCAAAAACATTGTAACACACTGTTTCTTTCCATGGCTTGCTCTCGCCGAGGCTGAGCTGGAGATGGTCATGGTCAAATGCCCCAGTGGTCAGGAGCAAAGGTGGTACTGAGCCTTGTAAGGCACCCCAGCGACCAGGGGGCTCCATACGGGGGGGTATATCACAGGCCCGGCCGCAGGAGCAGTGGGAGCCTCTGTGAGGCAGGTGCAGTGAACCTCAGATCTTAGCAGGACCCAGAGTGAGGGACTGTCCCTCACCATTCTCAGGTTAAAGCCCTAACCTCCTACTGTGCTAGTACTAGGTCTCCAGGAAAGCTATGACATATTTTTTCTGTGTTTTTCTATGTAACAATACATCACGACTTTCGAAAGACCTAATAATCAGAGAGGGGGCCTTTGGAAGTGAATTAGATTTAAAAACAGTCACGGGGACAGAACTCCTATGACAGGGTAGGAGGAAGAGACCCCAGCGCCCTCTCGCCCCCACGCCACATGAGAACGCACTGAAAAGGCCATTGCCTGTGACCAAGAAGCGGGCCTCAGCAGACACTTAACTCTGCCGGCATCTTGAACTTGAGCTTTACAACTTCTAACTCTGTGAAGAATGAAATTCCGTGTTTAAACTGCCCAGTGGGTGGCGTTTTGGTACCACAGCCCTAATGAACTAAGTCATTACCCCTCACACACACAGGCATCCAGCCTGGTTGGACCCGACAGTGGCTGGGTAAGGACCAACCAGAGTGGCCTGCAGGGCATGTCCACCAAAGATTCAGAGGTCACGGGTCCCTGTAGCCAGCGTGATCCCAGTGCCTAGATGGTAAGAGTCTAATAGGCCTCCTTGTTGCAGGTTCACAGCATGTGAGCTTCCCTCCCTGTCACTTACCTTCAGCTTGTTACCACTTTTAATATCCGAGTAGGGAATTTTTTGACTGTAGGCTGGCAAGATCACTGGACGCTCAGTACACCCCCTCCACTTTGGTCGCCTCAGGCCAGTGGCCTGCAGACCAGGGAAGCTGTGAAAGCCACTGGCTTGGATGTGTCGCCCAGGCTATGGGGTGCTGCCCAGCAGTGAGTGGGCCCAGACTGAGGCCATGGGAGCGATATCTATGGCTCACTATTCTTCAGGGATAAAGGTCGGGGTCACCCCACCAAAGTCGCAAACTGGACCCTGAAACTGCTGATGAAGAAGAGAAATCTCAGGCATATTCAAAAGACTCATGGAAAATAAGCATTAAGAAAGAATTATTGATTGTGAAAATTTTGGCCCCAAATAAACTCATACTTTAATTCCATTTCTCCACATCTTTTTAGAAGTCCCCTTGTGGGACCAGCAGTTGATGTGATGGCTATGTCGCTGGACTTCCATGTAGTTGACCACAGTTCGAGTCCTGGACCCAGTGGCTTAAACTCACGCGGGGCACATGTGCATGAGTGCCCAAGATCCCGAGAGGAGAAAGGAGGAGAAGGGATTGTGGCGTGGTCATCCCCCCTGGGGGTGATTTCTCGCTTTCTGTCTCTCTGTCTCTCTCCATCTTTCTGGCAAGCGCATATGCCTTGTAGCAAAAACTTTTTAAAAAAAAGAAAAACAAAAGAAGAAGTCCTCTTGCTCGGAGGGGTAAACTAATTCCCATTTAACGATGATCTCATCAGAGCTGAAACCTTGAGCAGTGAGGAGGATGTGCCAGTCAGGATTGGCTGAAGCACAGGAAGGTGTCTCCACCCCAATGTCATGGCTCCGGAGACACGGCCAACGTCACCTGGGAAGGGGCTCAGTGACTGACGAAGCTTTGTCTCCTCTGTCGGGGACAGAGATCGAGGGAGATAAGAGGAATTCTACGTGGGCACGTGGCATGGGCTCTGAGGCAACCAGGGCGTGTGAGTCCAGGGTGGTGCAAAGAGCGGGCAGCACACGCCTCATCCGTCCTCCAGCTTCCGGCCGCTTTCTCACCCCGCACAGCAGCTTTCAGGGCTGGGGGCACCCCATGGCTCTTGTCCCATGCCCACTAATGTCCCTATCATGGCATATAAAAGAGCCCCTGTTGTCCTTCAGTGTGGAAGCCACGAGGCCCCACTGGGGCCAAATGTGTACAACCTAGAAGTCCCCATGGGGCGAGCTTTGGCCAAGGGGAGAGGGGAGGCAGGACTTGCTGGATGAAGTCCCCCCCACCAACAGACGGAGCTCCTGAGACGTCAATAGTCCATATGATGTCATTGAAGATGGTTCCTTCAAGGAGTGGCCTGCTCAGCCATCGTCCCTGGGCTTTCATCTCTGCCTTCTCCATCTCATGTGTCTTCCCTCCCTTCTGCTGCCTTGAAATTGCTCATTGCAACAGATAGAAACAGGGAGTGCTTGAGTTATAAAGATGAAGAAAGCGCTGTACCTGAATTACGGACTTTGACACGTTGCAGAGTGACCATGAATACCTGAAATTGATGTGAAAGTTCCAACACATAGACGTGGACAGTCCGACTGAGGCCAGTGTGGCCCCTGGGAAGGCAGGAGACGGCGGAGCAGGGTCCTCGGGCTGACTGCAACCAGCTGCCATCTACCACCGTCTCTGTAAGTCAAGCCTGTGGGGCACAACGCTGCCCAGCCGTGCTCGTTTGGCTATGCTTTGCTCATGGCTTCT
Source organism: Tupaia belangeri chinensis (assembly GCF_000334495.1). Lineage (NCBI taxonomy): Eukaryota > Metazoa > Chordata > Mammalia > Scandentia > Tupaiidae > Tupaia > Tupaia belangeri. Next base: position 1,615,871 of record NW_006159875.1, on the reverse strand, counting down.
TCACATCACAGCGGACACGTCACACTATCAGCTCTCTGAGCAGTCACTTGTAGAGCTGGCCCGCTCCTGCCTTGAGTCAGGCATGGGATTGGCAGTTGTTGATTATCCATGTACACGAATGTGCAAGGCTTTCTGCATGATAAACACATACACAGTCTGGTAAGGTTTAAACGTTTACTACATAATTCAAGGTGCTACTTCCTAAACTTCTTCAAGTCATCTGGCTCTTGGGGTCTTCATAACCTGGTAACAATGACCTGAGGGTGTGTCTGGTAAATACAATCTACTTAACCATTTCCGAATATTCTCAGAGGAGGCAGAAAGTAACTTGCAACCTTTACAGACTAGCAATTGAGAAAGGTTTCATCTGTCTCCTGAAAATATTCTCAAACCCCCTTTTTTAGAGCGTCAGAATGACTGAGTGTACATTTACAAATTTTTGAAGAGAGTGAAAACTGACCTTCTTCTCCCAGATGTGCAGTAAATCCCCAGAATGGTGACCACGCCCATGCAGCAGGCAGGGCCAGGAGCAGAGAGTCATGGTGCAGGCTCGAGGCCGACAGGCTCAGGGCTGAGTGACACCCTGTACCCTCCTTAGTGACAGCTCAGGTGACCATTGACTCCATGGCACGGGAGTGAAGGAAGCCCAGAGACACTGGTGAGCCGAGAGCGACAAAGTACCCAATGCCCAACTTGGAGGGGAGCTCTGGTGTGGGAGGCCCACTGCAGACACACAGAGGAGGCTGGAGAAATCTCGGCACCCAGGATGGGAGGGAGCTGTCAGTACGGAACTTCAGTTTGGATTTTGAATGAATACGTGTGTATCCACGATGTATGTGAGTGTGTATGCACGTCTGTAGTGAAAATGCAAAGGGAAAATCTAAAGGGAGGTGTAGGATAGAAAATTCGGAATTTTATTTGGATACAGGTGGCTCCAACAGTCCTGTCTTCAGCCTATTCTGTGATCGAATGGTTTATAAGAGCCCCTCGGGGGAACAAAAGATACAAACAAAAGGAAAATTTATATGATAATCTCATGAAAAGCAAAAATAAGTTTTCAGGCCTGCTGGTGGCATGGTAGTTAAGGCACTTGGGTCCTGCATGGCCAGCTGTGTGGCTCGAGTCCTGGACCCAGCCACTTGGAAAACATGCTGAGCCCACGTGCGTGCCCAAAATGCCAAAAGGAGAAATGAAGGAGAAGGGTTGTGGCGTGATTGTGCCCCGTGGGGAGTGCTTTCTCACCTTCTCTCTTCCTCTCTCATGCCAGCAAGTGCAGGCACCCTCAAGCAAACTAACAGACACACACACACACACACACACACACACACACACACACACACACCACACACACGGAGAGGTAGAGACAGAGAGAGAGAGAGGTTTTCCAATGTATCCAGCAAGATACTCAGCTCAGGGCTGGTTTCTTGGTGCAGCAGTAATGAATACTCTGTTCAAGACCAACTAGATCCCAAATGGTGACTTCAGTGTGAGTCCCTGCCAGGACAGCCTGAAGCCTATCAGTCACATGTACACGTACCCCAAATCTGACTAGCTAGGGCTGGAGGGCACAGTGTGACCAGACCCTGCTGAAGGTCTCTCTCTCTCTCTCTTTCTCTCTCTTTCTCTCTCATGTGCATACATAAATAAAGAAAAAAAAAAAAAAACACCCAGATTTTTTTTTAAAGATAGTCAGCCCAATTAATTGGAGGAAAACATGAGCCTTGAATTCAGCAGAACTCTGTCTAACCCCATGGACGTCTCGGTTTCCTCATTTCTAAAATCATCAATTGCCCAAATTGGCACAGGATCAGAGAAGTGCCGAGAAAGGCATCTGACCCCCTGTCGGCCTCCACAAGACCAGGCTGCATAAATACAGCTAAATATCTCATTTTGTATGAAGTCACAGGAAAGTGCACCTCACCACAGAGGGTCTGTGGTGGACGAAATCTAGCTCACCACTTTCTGGCTTAGCAGCTGATCGTAGGGTGTGGCACAAGGCCCTGTCCGTCACTGCACATCAAAAGTGATAAGCCTGGGGTCGACAGGTGGCGTGGTGGGTAAGGCACTTGACTCCCACCTGGCAGAGTACAGTTTGAGTCCTGGATCCTGTGGTTTGAAAATCATGCTGGGCACATGTGCAAGCACGCCAGAATCCTGAGAGGAGAATGGGGAACAGATTGTGGTGCGGCCTTCCCCTCCGGGAGGTGATTTCTCACTCTACCTCTCTGTCTTTCCGGCAAACACACATACCCTATAGCAAAAGTGAACAAAAAAGGAGGAACAGACCTTAGATATCAAAACACTGGACAGGGAAGTCCAATGGTGGCCGTGACCTGAGCTCCAGATCGAGCCAAGGGGTGGGGAGCTCGCCAACAGTGCTTCTCCTGGGTGACTTCTCACACTCCTGGCTGGCTCACCGTGCCCTGGGGTGGTGGCTGACACTGCACCATGGCTGTGTCCGTCCTGGGGTGGTTCGTCCAGGCTGCACTGGCAAAGTCACTAGCAAGGGAAAGAACTCACATAGACGGACTGCAGTGTAACACACCCACCTGTGCATTTCCACACCTAGGCTGTTTCCTCCATCCCAAACGGTGCCGTGCCGTCTTCCATCATCATAATCCTTATTCTCTACAGGAGGACTTCAAAACATTCACAGAAAAAGGAATTAAAGTATGAGTTTACTTTGGTGCAAAACACTTTGAAATCTATATACTTTTTAAAAAATAACACGCATTTTCCATTACATTTTGGAAAACTTTGTCTATTGCCTAAAAGAAAATATATTAAATTTCAACCGAAATATGAGTATTATTATGGTGCATTGAAATCCCGTTTTTGACTCAATGCTTATATAATAGATAGTGTATGTTTTAGAGGCAAAATTCCTGGGTAGGTGTCAAGATACTGAGTGTCAAGTTCAGGCCCAACAAATATCATCCTATGTATGTCACTAAGGCTCTCTAAGTTATTGGCCTTGCCTATAAGATGTGTTAACATCAACTTCCAAAAACGTTGTCGCCATAATTAAATGAGATAAAATGTAAGAGCTCTACAGATGAAGGGTGTGTGTGTGTGTGTGTGTGTGTGTAAATGAATCTTATCCTAATTTAATATTTAAAAAGCAGAAAGAAAGAAAGACAAAGGAAAAGACATCATCCTTATCCTGACCACCATCATTAAAATCAATTTTGAGTGTAGAAATCAGTCCTTGAGGGGCTGGCAGGTGGCATGGCAGTTAAGACACTGGACTCCCATATGGACAACCACCATTTGAGTCCTGGACCTGGTGGATTGCTTTCTCACCTTCTTTCTCTTTCTCTCTTTCTCTCTCTCTCTCTCTCTCTCTCTCTCTCTCTCTCTCTCTCTCTCTCTCTCTCTCTCTCTCTCTCTCTCTCTCTCTCTCTCTCTCTCTCTCTCTCTCTTTCTCTTCCTCTCTCTCTCTCTCCTCTTTCTGGTAAAATTAAATAACAACAATAATAATAAATAAAGTTAAATAAATCAGTTCTCGAGGCCACGCTTTGAATTTTGTTATCTCGGGCGAGCCATGTTGGACCGCTCTACGCTTGGGCCGTCATGTGCAATCAAGAAGCTTCCACCTTCCAGACTTCCACCGTGCAGGTGTGCACTCAAATCTCACGTGTCGGCTTCATTCCTGGTCTCAACCTTGGTGTGGCATCATCGGCTCTTAGAGCAGAATTGAAGCGAGCTGGTTTGCAGGCCCTTTCTGGTAGAAGTGTCAGTTTTTGGATTAATGAAATTACAGTCAGTGATGGTCCATCCTAACTGGCTCTCAGTTTACTCGTGCGGCTCCTCTCAATGGCCCCTCGTTTCCAGAGTCCCGTCACTGGCGTCACTGGCAGTGAAGTTTCTTCCTTCATGAAGACTCCTGCAGCGTTTAGTCTAAGTGCTGGATTTGTATTTTCTCCATGTGTCCGACTGCTCTCAGACCAGCGGAATGCTTTAAGTATATCAAGTAAATAAATCAAATAATTTCCTCGCACTGTGTGTCAAGGGCCGAGAGACTGTGTGTCTGATTTACTACAAATCCAGAGGGATTATTTGGATTTGAGAGAAAGCAAAGTATTCCTCTGCCTTGATCCTCTGCAGAGTAAGGGCTGAGGGCTTCCCTGCCTGGAGTCGAACTCTCCCAGCAGCTGGCCCCACTGTCCACCTATACCGTCTTCTTTTTAAATTCCCTTTTTCAGAACATGGAGCTAAACTAGAGATTGTTACGAACGCTCACTGAAGAGTAGAAGCTGAGCAACTGCTATGTTTCCAGGACAAAGGACCAAGTGGGAAGGGGTGGAGTCTCCGCAGACTGGTCCCCAGCTGGGGGCAGTGCTGTGACTGTTCCCAGCACGAGGTGCGGCGTTCCTTTCGGTAATGGTGTACAGTTATTGCAGATGTCATCCTGGCTTTACAGACACATGTACAGGTGGGCTCTTCCCTCGTGTTTTCTGTCCTGGAGAAAATGACTCTCCAATGGCAAACCCAAGCCGGGCTCGGTTTTCTCTTTCCCCATTGGCTGCAACTCACCCCTGGTTGGAGCGCCTATGCCCACAGCCCGGTCCCACCCACCTGCTGCGCCTTGGCCGGAGACCACCACTTTCTAGTCCAGCGATGGTTTGCTGCTGATTTGTTTTGCCCTTGGCTCCTCATGTTCCTCTGGTGTCTGCCAGCTCCCTCTCTGGCTTGTCTCCCTAATCAGGCTCCACTCAATTCCAATCTATAGCTTTCTCTTACTTGAGATTTAACTTACGGTTTCCACTTAGTCATTCGAACCTTCCCTGGACTGCGTAGTCCAGAATTAAATCCGTGAGAGACAGTGTGGGTCAGTGGGAGATGGGTCTGCCAGGTCTTCAACGTCTCCTATTTGAGGATGCTTGCCCCCAATCCCATGGGGGTAGGGCTCTTGGAAGTCACACAGACTTTTCCTGACCCTGCTCCTCAGCCTCAGGTAGACTAAAGAAACATGTGGGGTGGGCCCCGGACTGTGCCAAACAGATCCTTTCCCCTGAGAACTCACAATGAGGATCTAAGAGACTGGCAGACCATATGTCTTGGAGTTCGTAATTGTAGGAGGCTTGGGAAGGTCTGGAGTTCACAGAAAGAAGGAAAGTGGGAACAGGGTAGGGCAGGAGGGAGGAGAAGAGAGACACACAGACAGAGATGGAAGAACACATGGAGAGAGAGGAGGAGAGAGAGAAGGAAGGAGGATGAGGAGGAGAGGGAGGGACAGATAGACAGGAAGAACATATCCTGTTTCTGCTCCCCAAAAAGTCACCAACAAATTTCATAATTAAATCTTAATTTTTATAATTGATTAATTATGCTTTTTTAAAAAGATTTTATCGGAAGGTCTATGTGCTTACTAGAGAGAGACAGAGACAGAAAGAGAAAGAGAAAAAGCACTCCCTCCATGGCAGATGGCTTTGCTGCAATTCCTTCTCCTCTATTTTCCTTTCAGGATTTGGGGCACTCACACACACGTGCCTGGTGTGTTTTTCAAGTGCAGGACTGTAGGACTGGTTCTGTGTGGTCAGTGATGTGCAGTCGAGCCTCCCCAAACACCATGCCAGCAGCTGGCCCAGTTAGCAGTATCTGAGTCCAACTGACGTCACGTGGGTAGAGATGACTCCCATTCCGTCCAGACCATGGTGGACGCTCTGACCTTGTCCTGCAGGCTGAGACCGCACTGGAAGCCTGGCTAGGGCCCCCTATCCAGCCTCGTGGTGGTGACGCGGACCTGCAATCGCAGCACCAGCAGGCTGAGGTGACAGGATCCAGCAGAGAAGACCCGATCTTAAATAGAGATGAAGGAGAGAGAAAGACACTGCCCACTTCTGTCCTTCCCTCCCTCGTTTACCCTCACAGTTCACTGTTCTTTCCCCCTCAGAGCAGGTGTGTCCCTCCCCTCTTCCCATTTCCTCTCTCTCTCCTGGACCAGGAGGGCAGGAGGTGATGGTTGGGCATCAGCAACCTCGGGGGGCCCTGGTGGAAGCACAGAGAGCCAGAGAAGAGCCTCAGAGCTTCTGATGCAGTAAGTCTGGGCAGAGCAGGACACTTTGCCCCGACAGATTCCTGGCTGTTACTGAACTGTGTCCTCTCCAAAAACATGTTGAGGTCCTAAAACTTGGGGCCTGTGGACATGACTTTATTTGCAAACCAGGTCTGAGCAGGTAGGATGGAAGTGAGATGAGGTCTCCCTGAAGCACAGTGGAGATTTGACACAGAAGAAAGAAATTTGGGCCTAGAGACACCCAGGGAGGCCTCATACGACCAGAGGAACAGAGAACTGAGGCTCCTAGCTACCTCCAGAAGCTAGGAGGAAGCCAGAAACATGGTCTCCCTCTGATCCCTCACAAGGAACCAACCCTGTGACAACCTGATCTTGAAGTGTTGGCTGCCAGAGCTGTAGAGAGATTGCATTTCTGTGGTTTGAAGGCTTCTTTGTGGCACGCTGTACACAGCGTGGGGAAACTGGAGAGCCAGATGATGTTGGCCGCTAGCTCACAGATCCTGCTGGGAGACCCACTGCCCTACAGAAAGTCTCCAAGTGGATGCTCCTGCCTGCCCCACACTGTGTCTCCATGCTGCTGTTGGCATTAGCGATTTGAAACACAGGCCAATAATGCTGTGCTTCTGAGAAACAGCAATGACAAAGAGCTGGTCTCCTGCAAGGCACTCAGGAATGTCTGTGGCACCATCCCATTTTATACTGGCATGTATGTCTATGTGTGCATGTCTATGTATGTATAAGTACATGTGTGCACAGGAATGTATGTGCATGTGTGAGTGTGTGCATGCATACGTGAGGTTATGTGGGTATGGGTGTGCGCACACCCTCAGGTCTGAGCTTCCACCTGCTGTGCTTTTTCCTGCATCCCTGGCTGCTGTTGACCTTCACACTGCACGAGCTGGAGCTTCAAGGAGACCGCTCGCTCAGCCTCCAACGTCTGCCCTTGAACTTCTCATCCTTCAGTGCTGCCCTGAAGGTCTGCCGTCTGCAGCCATAGGTGTGCATAAGCACATTGCATGGAGTTATACATTTCCATAAATGTTTTGACAGCTTTGATCATTTGATCTCTATGCGTCCTATGAAAGATTGCACGTCCATGTCCTGGATGAAAATGCAGTTCACTGAGATCATGCAGACAGCTAGCAGCAGAGAGGAGGTGAACTCAGCCCTCTGATCCCAAAGCCTTGCCCGGCCTGTCCCCTTTTATGCATCACACACAAGTGTGTGCATCTGTCTGAGTGCTTCCATTCCTGTCACTGTCGCCTGTTTATACTATAGGCTCCGTAGGAACAGTTATTTTTGGATCTCAACATACCTGACTCCATGCCTGGCATACGTTAGGTAATTAGTGTTTGAGGCAGGGAGGAAGAAAGAGAGGAGAAAAGAAAAAAGAAAAAGAATTTAAAGATAGAAGGAATAAATGTCTGTATTAGTGATTGCATTGAGACAATAATTTAGCTGGGACAATCTGTTTACTTTACAAACTTATCCACATTGTTGAGTACAGCGGGCTCACGCATGTCCTCTGAACGCTCCATATGTACGTGAGCATGTCACGGGCTGATCATCATGCTATCTGCACTCCACCAGCTGAGCTCCTGCTCCGTCCGCTGGAGGTGCTCGCTTGGATACTGTCTATGCGTAGACCTTTTTGAAGACGGTAAGTTTAACAGTCCTGGGTTGTTGTAAACATATATATTATTCGTGTGTTTGCACACTGCTGTTTAACCTATTTTTTTAATATCTTGCAGCCATATGCTGTTCTCGATCTGCATAAGAAACTCTCCCAGTGGGAGTTTCACAAATCCACCGTAGTAATCAACATTCATTCCACGTCATGTTGTGTTTTTTTGTTTGTTTTTTACAAATGGGTAAATGTATACATTACAGCCTTCTACCAAAAAGAGAAGATTTTGTTTTTCCAAAATTTGTCTTTCCATAGAGCCGCTGGGCAGGCACTTTTTTCCTAGGTAGAGCTCAATTGCTATTAAGAGGAAGCTTAGAAAAAAGATGAAGATGCATCTTGGTTTCCAGTGAGAACCTGCGTCTCAGGCCCAGCCTTGCTGAGCACTCGGACGTGGGGGAAATCTGTCATGTCCTCCCCTAGGTGCTTCCTTGCTTGGCAAGTGCATTTTCCTGGGGCTTCTCAAGCACGAGCACATTCATTCATCCTGGAGTTAGGCCTTCCCCTGTCATTACCGGTCAAGCACTTGGAAAGAGGCAGCACCAGGCAGGGTCTGCGGGCACAGGTCAGCTTCCTGCTTCAATGACAACCCACCCCAGGGTCCAAACTGCCCGATATCGATACCTCCGCGGTGGGCCTGGCTCCTGGCAGGGCTGGTTCTGCCCAGTGTGTCCAAACTCCAAATCCACCCTCCTGGGGAGGAAATGAGGGGGCTCCCCTGGTCACAGGGACACAGCGCTTCTTCTCTGCCCCTTGCATGTGATCACCACCCCAAACCAGGCAGCCAAGAGCAGTGAAGTTGGGGCCAAGGCTCAGACAGGGAAAACCCACCTAGTACAGCCACTCAAGGCCCACGGGAGACCTGCCTGTCACAGGCACCACTTGGGGAGGTGGCGGTTCCTTTCCCTTTAAGGACAGAATTGGGACTGTTGTTGACTTCGATTTGAAACTCCCTCCCCTGTGGGCTGCATTGTTCTCCCAACACAGGCACCTCACTTGGCTTAATTAGTGGTGTGTCATTGGGGTGGGCCACATTTTATACCCGGGCACTGGGGGAGGGGCGTAGCTGCAGCCACAATTGTCTAGAGACGTTGATCAAATCCAGATTACGTGAGCCCGGGGCACGTGGGAGGCCGCGGTGTCACCCGAGCAGGTTAATAAACAAGCAGTGAGAGGGAAGATGCTGTCCACTGTTAGCTAGCAGGGTCCCCGCCATGGCTTCTTAGCTGAAACTGGACCACGTAGGCCGACTCAGGCTGGTCTGCGGCGGGATCCCCCCTTCCTCTTCATCTGCATATTTCCTAGGAGACAGGCGCCCACCTAATCATGGATTAGGATTTGGAAAAGCAGGACATTTCGTGCTTTCAGAATATCATTTTCTCTGTGAAAACGGAAGCCCGGGGAGCCGCTCCTCACTGTAGCTGGCGTGTGTTCCATACGTTATTAAACAAAAGTGTATGTAAACACGGCAGGAAATCCCAACGGAAATCGTGTCAGGGGCTAACGCGTACGGTCACTGTTTCTAAATCTTTGTCAGTCTATATGCCTGGGATGTATTTTCTCTCAATATCTCTGCATCAGAATTCCTCAGGGGGAAAACGACTAAGAGGTCATAAAATGCAAAAAAAAAAGTGTACATATATATTTTATGTAAATATAGACATAGTAGAACATAAATATTTAGCCTAAAATAAGCTATTCATGTGTCCTGTGCCTAACAATTCTAATATTACTGCATTTTAATATGTGCTGATAAAATATGCATGGTTTAAGAAATGTACTTAAATAAATACTTAAACATGTACATATGGAAATATATGTATAGATATATACATATGTATAGGTATATATTTCTTTTCTTTTTTTCTTTAGAGAGAGGCTTTTGCTACAGGGCGTGTGCGCTCACCAGAAAGACAGAGACAAACAGAGAGAAAGAACAAGAAATCACCCCCCAGGGGGATGGCCATGCTGCAATCCCTTCTCCTCCTTTCTCCTCTCAAGACCGTGAACACGCATGCACACATGCCCGCCATGAATTTAAGCCACCAGGTCCAGGACTCGAACCATGGTCTGCTACATGGGAGTCCAGCGACATAGTCATTATGCCAACTGCTGGTCCCTAGAACTGAGATTTCTAAATACTTTCTCAAAAGAGATTTGATGTGGAAAATGACAAAACAGACTGCTGAACTGGAAAAAAAAGCAGGGCATGTTCGGGTCCTCAGGGACCTCAGCGTGTGCAGGACTGAGCACGTGGCTTCCTCCTCTGTATCAGACTGAACACTCGGGTCCCAGCACCGTGTACCTGGGTGTGGAGCACTCCCAGACTGAGGTGCTGGTTCCCCAGTAGAACTATCCACTTGACCCACGACGAGAGGCGGAATGATCCCTGCGCGCTGGCAGACGCTGTGTAAACTGTGTGTAGTCCCCACCGGGCACGATGCCCGCAGCACCTGTTCCCTTCCTGCACCCAGCTGGAGGCCGAAGTACTGCCACTCACCAGCCGGAGTGAATGAGAGCTGGGTCGTCCCCGTGGTTTCATTGGGGTGTGATTAAGTTGGGTGCTCTTTGGTGAAACGAAAAGAGAACAAATGCGGGGGAACACAAAATGCACAGTCCCAGTGTCCCGAGCGCTACGGGGGTTTCCAGAGGTTTCTCACACCAGCCACGTGTGCGTCTCTGGCCGGAAGATCCCCGCAGCTCAGGCTGGGCCTGGGACCAGCCCGCAGGACTTTTGCCCTGTGGTTTGGGCTCACGGGTCAGTTTGTGGGGCTGATGATCATGCTGAGGCTGGGTCTGCCTCGGGTGCTGCAGAAGTGGGAACCACGTGTCGCTGCTCAGCTGTGGAGGCCAGGCAGGGCCACCGTGCACGGGGTGTGCCTCTGCTCGCCGCTGGGTCTGGAGTCTGTGGTCTGAGGTCCCAGTGTGTGTCCACGGTGAGGCTGCTGGCAGCTGCTGGGACCCTGAGGAGGCCCGTTCTCCTAACAGGTAAGCGCTCGGGTAAAGAGTCGAAGCAGAAGACAGTATCACAAACAATCAGAACCCACTTTCCAGCCCTGATGCAATCCTTGCACTAGTCCAGACCTTAACTAGCAGGGTTAGAGTTACATTTTGGAGACAGAAAGGAACAGGAAGCACACTGGGACTTAGAGCGTCTCCTGCCACCTGCCGCGGTCAAAGAAGCACGGAGCTGTGACCTGTAGTGACCCTGCAGGCCACCGTAGCTCAGCCAGGGAAACCATCAGGTCGTATGACGACTGGAGAAACTTGTTATGTTCTGACTTCACATGTCTAGAAATTTCTTTTTCTTTCTTTCTTTCCTTCTTTATTTTATTTTACATTTGCCAGAAGGTGTGTGCCAGAGAGAGAGAGTGAAAGAGAGAAAGAGAAAAAAAAAAAAAAAGAAAAAACGTGGGGATGGTCACACCATAATCCCTCTCCCCCAGTTCTCTTTCCTTTCAGGATCTTGGGCATGGATGTACAGTGCCTGGCCTGTTTACTGAGCTGCCAGTTCTGGGACTCAGACTGCACCATTGGCCACATGGGATCCCACAGCCTTAACCACCGTAACAGCAGCTAGCTCCATTTCTAGAGATTTCTAAAGGTATTTTCTCATTAAGAAAAACTTTTTAAATTTTTTTCCTTACAAAACAGCATCTGATTTCTCTCCCTCCCTCTCTCCAAGGCACTTGTTGGTCGGATTCACCCACTTCCTTTCTCCTGCCCCTCCTAGCTCTCCGAGGCTCCACTGCTCTCGACACCACTGGCCTTCACTCGGCCCTGCAGGGTACTGCTGACCACCAGAGAAGGCAGGTCATCCTTCATTGAAGCTGCAGCAGTGCCTAGAGAGAGCCCCACAGGAGGCATGGTCAGGCTTCTCCAAGACCTGTGCTGTCAAGTTACCGCTTGGGAAAGAGAAGGTTTTAACAAAAGTCTTTTTGAGCCCCTTTATCCACTCTCCTTAAAAAGATAGGAGATTGGGGACCAGTAGGTCGCACAGTGTTTGAGACACTGGACTTCCACACATGACTAACTGCGGTTTGAGCCCTGGACCCAGCAGTGTGAAACTCGCAGTGTGCACGTGTGCATGTGTACCCCAAGTCCTCAAAAGGAGACAGAGGAGAAGGGGTTGTGGCGTGGGCACTGCCCCTGGGAAGTGATTTCTCACTTTCTGTGTGTGTCTCTAGGGAGCATATGTGCCTATAGCAAAAATCTCTCTTTAAAAAAATAAAATAAATAGGAGGTCAGGACAGGTTCCTTCTATTCTGCTCCATGAATATGACAGCAGCTGTATGAGCAAAGGTTCTGGGGTGATGGTGGTGTACGTGCAGGAGCTCCGCAGGCGGACAGGTGAGAATTCGTGCTTGGTAGAGAGACGGTAGACATGCAGTTTTCCCTCGGTCTCAGTGGGGGTCAACCCCAGGACCCCTGAGGATAGCGAAACCCACACATGCTGAAGTCCCTCCTATAAAATGGCAAAATAAAGTTGGTCCTCTGAAGCTGTGGGAGGACCACGTTAGAAAGAAAGTAGCTGGCACTGTGTAGAGATAGGCAGATGGATAGATATACCCATGCTTACGTGATGTCTCTGTAGGTAATATACATTAAAAGAAAAATGATTCTTGTAGCATGTTTTTCCATGAGAGGCAAAGAGATGGAGAGACACCCGCGGGAGGGTCTGACAGCACAACCCACCCCCCCGTGTGGTTTCAGCATCTTGCAGTGTTGCGCTACCACCGTGCTGTTGTGACCAGCCAAGAAAGCTGTTTAAACTTCAAGAAGGCAGACCGTGCAAGTACTGGAAGACTCCCCTGGCTGAGATTAGCAGGAGTGGGGTAGCCTAGGTCCCTGCTGTATACCCCCTGTGACATGATAACAGCCACCTGACCTGGACGGAAGCATGGAGAAAACAATGGGGCTAAAGCCCAATGCCCGCCCAGCATCGGAAGTCATACTGCGTGGAAAGGATCGTGCCAGCCTTGCCCAGAACCAGGCCCCCAAATAAGCTCTGAGCTCAGACTGAACTGGCGGAGGAAGCAGCTGTGCGGCCCAGCCTCCCTGCACTCTCAGAGGGCATGGGGACCTGCAAGCGTGAAGCCCCGCCCTCAAGACAAGCAAGGCGCAGGGGTGCCAAGGCGCTTCCTTGGGAAGTTTTGCCACCATGTTTGCTGTGTCCCGGGAAATGATACCTGAATCACGTTATCCAGCACTTCACAGACTCCGCTCGGTGACCAGACGCGCGTCTGCGGGAGCCTTTGGGAGATGGAAACCCTGCAACTTGCAGGCAGGCAGGCTCTGCATTTCCTGTGCGACTGCAGCTGCGGGGGAGGAGCAGGGAGATGAGAAGACCATTTGTTTCTGCCTCCTCCGTGGAAGGGGCTGAGTAGGGGCTGCTCTCTGGATCTGCAGCCCTGCTCACCCCACCCAGCCAGTCCCTGAGCAAGTCAGCGGGCAGGGCTGAGGAGATGCAGGAAATGGAGTAACACGACCAGCACACTGAATTCACAGCATGGGAACTGAGTAGGACGCTCCATAGCACTCGGACTGCGACGGGGAGAGGTACCTTGGGAAGTAGTTCCCACTTCCTGCCTGACTGTACACGGCTTCATGGCTCACTGGTACAGTTTTTTTTTTTTTTTTCTTTTTTTGGAGAGGTTTTCGCTATGGGGCACGTGCACTCGCCAGACAGACAGAGAGAGACAGAGAGACAGAAAGCGAGAAATCACCCCCCAGGGGGGATGGTCACACCGCAATCCCTTCTCCTCCATTCTCCTCTCGGGATCTTGGGCGCACACGCACACGCGCATGGTGTGAGTTTTAAGCCACCGGGTCCAGGACGCGAACCGCGGTCGACTACATGGGAGTCTAGTGACACAGCCATTATGCTAACTGCTGGTTCCCACTGGTACAGTTTTAAGGAACTTACCGAGTGCTTCCTGGGTCTGCAAAAACACACAGCTTCCCAATGTCTGTTCCGTAAAGGAGGCTGAAGTGGAACTGGTATTTAGGATAGGCCATTGGAGAGAGAGCGAGCGAGAGAGTGCAGAGATGTTAGATGATAGAGAGAAACAGATAAACGATAGAGGTCGATGGTGAGAGAGATGATCGACAGACACGTGTGGATTTCGAGCTTTAGCGATTCCAGTGTCGCCACAGGCCCATCATAAGGGAGGTGGAGGTGGGGCACATCCAGTAAGTGCCCAGGGAGCGTGGGGAGTGAGAACCCTGACTGCATTCTTTCCCACAGCTGCTTGTGTCCCTTCTCTCGGAATCTCAGTTCTTGATCCGTAAAATACAACGGTGTGCCATGTAGCACTAAACGCTCTCACCCCGCAGCTCTGCGGTGGTGTCCGGATTTATTGAGGAGACGGGGGAAGGCGTTCGAGGAACCAAGGGTCGGACAGCTTCACTGTGACACTAGATCGCACAGGAAGGTAACACGGAGGTCACGACAGCTTATCAACAGCCGGCTAGCAAACAGAAGACTCTCCTCACACAGAATGGGAATGCCAATGAAACGGAAATGTAAAGCTATACAGTGACTCAATATAAAAATTAAGCAAAATATATTTTTTTATAAAAAGAAAATCACATTTAGTCACAAAAATAGTTGCTTCGTATCTAAACGAGCTCAGAGCTGGAAGTACGGGCAGCAGGCAGACACAGTGGGTTCACCTTCGGGCATGGAACACATGGCAGTTCCCCATAAGGGCCACGGAGGTGCGTCTGGCCCCACGTGTTCCCCACCCTCTGCCCTTAGAGTTCCCTTCCCTCCCGCTGACATGGGCAGGTCTTTGGGACCTCTTGACCTCATCAGAGAAGTGCTGCAGCTGGGGGAGGCCCTGACTTCTGAGGTAGGTTCTAGAAGGCAAGGCTTCTGCTCCTCTCTCTCTCTCTGTCCCCAAGCTCAACCTTTGAATCCGGCCACAGTGTGCATGGTATAGGAAGCCTGGACCACACTGAGAGCCCACCTGGAGGTGCACTGGCTTGCAGCCTCGCTGAGGTGTTGAGGCAAAGCTGGCTCCAGCCTGGCAGGAGGGCGTGGGATGCAGCGACTGTGGCCCCGGAGCCTGCACTGCCGACCTGCCCTCAGATCTGCACCACCAGCTAATGCCTACTGGCAGCATTGCTGGAGCCCCAACACAGTACCTCCCAGGATGGGTGTTCACCCCTGCTGGTAGGCAGAGCAGCCCCACCTCCGGGCATTATGGCACCTCCACCACCCATGGCTCCACCAATTCGGCTTCCCCCTCTCAGGGCATGCTGATAGCCATGCCCCTCTAGGAATGAGACCCCCTCCACCGGGGTCAGAGGTCCACCTCCCACAGGAATGCGCCCACCAAGACCCTAGTGTACTGTCGCTCCAACTCAGTCAGTGTGTCCTGTGAAAGTCCTGTGTTTGTGAGCTTTCAGTCCCCACTTCTGCATTAAAAATAGCTAATAATAAATACATAGCAAATTATTTTTAAAAAGCTGTCTGGCTGGAGAGGACAGGAGAGATGTCACCTCTTGGGGTGAAACAACTCATACTTTTCATGTTTGCATATTATGTGAAAGTGAAGTTAGACGGGGGCCAGTGGGCAGTTTGGATCTTGGCACCACACTCCAGGCGCGGGCTGAGTGAGACGACTTCCTGTGTGAGCGGAAGGGCTCGGCGCCATGCCCGCACAGATGCAGGAAGCGCAGCACCCACCCTTGCTGAGGGCAGGGCAGTGTCCCTCACACCTGCTGATGTGAAGATGGGAATGCGATCACCCCAACGCCTAGGGCATATCATGGGGGTTGCCCCCCATGAGTCCCTGCGACAGGCTCATGAACGTGACCTCTGGGTTTCTGTCCCCAGAACTCAGCGTAGGTCAAACCGGGCCCTGACCTGACAGTGTCAGCTGTAAATGGGCTCTAAGTCCAGTACCACAGCATGTCTTAGGTGTCCTCGTTACTCCTGAAGATTTCTCAGGCACAGTGTAAGACACGAC
>NW_006159875.1:1595721-1600029 GCF_000334495.1 Tupaia belangeri chinensis | reverse complement strand
TTCCCACACGGGAATGCTCCTGGTTCAAGGCCAGAGGTGTCCCTGAGCACACCAGGCAGGTGCATGTCCATCATCAGAGCTGGCTGAGGCTGGGGGCGGGGGTCATGGCATCAAGACCCTGGAGGGGGGGTGCTGCCTCTCTGTCTCTTTCTCTGTGCCTCTTTCTGTCTCTCTCACTCATGGAATAAATGAACTTTATAATAATAATAATAGAAACAATGATTATATAAATTAAAGACATCACAGTCGGACTGAAAAGACAGACCCGTAGAACACACCAGGTCCAATGGCACCCGAGGAAACGCACTCTCCCTTCCATGTCTAGAACCGAGACTGTGGTGCTGACACGGATGCTGAAGGTATCCTGAAATTTCCCACTTTGGGTTCTGATTCTAGTGACCTCAGCGGAGCAGCAAGATTCTCCATTGTGTGAACCAGTCTTGACCTCCAAGTTAGGGCAGAAATATTTATGAGTCTCTGAGGGATTACTAAAAATTCCCTCCTTCAGCAAAATATGCTTGTGGCTGGGAGACATATTTTATTAATGGACAGATGGTTCTGCAGTGATCTTCAGTTAAAAACCACACACGCTTTTCCTTATCAGGACGTGGGAACTGGGCTCCATGCTGGTATCTGCCCTCACGAACCTGGCTGCTTTAACTCTGACATTCGCTCTGTGCTTCTTGAGTACCCGGTATACACCAGGAACTGTGGCAGGTCTGGATACAGAAGGACTTCTGAAGGTTCACGGGAGAGTGGAATTAAAATACAAGTTCACTCTAGGGCCAAAAAGATTGAAATCCATGCCTGATTGTTCAAAATATGCCTTTTCCATAAACTTTGTAAAGACCACCTCCTATCCCAAGCCAAGGAAGACATACTCTCCCCTTAAAGAGATTACAGCTTGTAGAGAAGGGTGGGTAGGTAGGTAAAGCAGTAAAGAATTAGGGAACAGCAGCCCATGCTCTGGGGGTTAAGGCAGCTGGGTCCCGCATGATCAACCCTGTGGTTTGATCCTGGACCTAGCAGCTTGAGAAACATGCTGGGTGCATACGCGTGTGTGCCCAGAACCCTGAAAGGAAGGAAAGAAGGGGGAGAAGGGATTGCGACGTGTCCAACCCCCCGGCAGGTGTGGTGCTTTTCCACTCTCTCTGTCTCTCTGGTGTGCACATGCACTCTCTATAAAAAGAGAGAGAGAGAGAGAGAGAGAAACCCAAGCAGAGGGGCATAGACTGTTATAAATATGTCCATTTTTAGGCACTTTCTGTTGCATGCTGTTTTCTAGCTGGTACAAAGTAAAAGAAAGTCTTCAAATGTGTCCGTTTGTCTCTCCCTGAAATCATGTGTCGGGAGTCCATTTAAATCGAGCATATATGTGTGTACATGTGTGCTTGTACATGCATGCATATATGTGCTGGATTTCCCCCCAGCCTGTACCAGCTCTGGTAGTCTGAGCATCGTAAACAACCACGAAGGAAGTCACATAATCAGTTGAATCACGTTCTTCCCCCCAAAAAAGATATGCTGACGCCCCAACCCCAGGACCTCGGATGCGGCCTACGCTCTGCAGGGATTCCCACACGGGAATGCTCCTGGTTCAAGGCCAGAGGTGTCCCTGAGCACACCAGGCAGGTGCATGTCCATCATCAGAGCTGGCTGAGGCTGGGGGCGGGGGTCATGGCATCAAGACCCTGGAGGGGGGGTGCTGCCTCTCTGTCTCTTTCTCTGTGCCTCTTTCTGTCTCTCTCACTCATGGAATAAATGAACTTTATAATAATAATAATAGAAACAATGATTATATAAATTAAAGACATCACAGTCGGACTGAAAAGACAGACCCGTAGAACACACCAGGTCCAATGGCACCCGAGGAAACGCACTCTCCCTTCCATGTCTAGAACCTAGACTGTGGTGCTGACACGGATGCTGAAGGTATCCTGAAATTTCCCACTTTGGGTTCTGATTCTAGTGACCTCAGCGGAGCAGCAAGATTCTCCATTGTGTGAACCAGTCTTGACCTCCAAGTTAGGGCAGAAATATTTATGAGTCTCTGAGGGATTACTAAAAATTCCCTCCTTCAGCAAAATATGCTTGTGGCTGGGAGACATATTTTATTAATGGACAGATGGTTCTGCAGTGATCTTCAGTTAAAAACCACACACGCTTTTCCTTATCAGGACGTGGGAACTGGGCTCCATGCTGGTATCTGCCCTCACGAACCTGGCTGCTTTAACTCTGACATTCGCTCTGTGCTTCTTGAGTACCCGGTATACACCAGGAACTGTGGCAGGTCTGGATACAGAAGGACTTCTGAAGGTTCACGGGAGAGTGGAATTAAAATACAAGTTCACTCTAGGGCCAAAAAGATTGAAATCCATGCCTGATTGTTCAAAATATGCCTTTTCCATAAACTTTGTAAAGACCACCTCCTATCCCAAGCCAAGGAAGACATACTCTCCCCTTAAAGAGATTACAGCTTGTAGAGAAGGGTGGGTAGGTAGGTAAAGCAGTAAAGAATTAGGGAACAGCAGCCCATGCTCTGGGGGTTAAGGCAGCTGGGTCCCGCATGATCAACCCTGTGGTTTGATCCTGGACCTAGCAGCTTGAGAAACATGCTGGGTGCTTACGCATGTGTGCCCAGAACCCTGAAAGGAAGGAAAGAAGGGGGAGAAGGGATTGCGACGTGTCCAACCCCCCGGCAGGTGTGGTGCTTTTCCACTCTCTCTGTCTCTCTGGTGTGCACATGCACTCTCTATAAAAAGAGAGAGAGAGAGAGAGAGAGAAACCCAAGCAGAGGGGCATAGACTGTTATAAATATGTCCATTTTTAGGCACTTTCTGTTGCATGCTGTTTTCTAGCTGGTACAAAGTAAAAGAAAGTCTTCAAATGTGTCCGTTTGTCTCTCCCTGAAATCATGTGTCGGGAGTCCATTTAAATCGAGCATATATGTGTGTACATGTGTGCTTGTACATGCATGCATATATGTGCTGGATTTCCCCCCAGCCTGTACCAGCTCTGGTAGTCTGAGCATCGTAAACAACCACGAAGGAAGTCACATAATCAGTTGAATCACGTTCTTCCCCCCAAAAAAGATATGCTGACGCCCCAACCCCAGGACCTCAGATGTGGCCTCATTTGCACACAGTGCTACCACAGATGTCATTAGTTAAGATTAGGGCATGCGGAGTGGGGCAGGCCCCTAATCTACTGTGACAGGTGTCTTTCCGAGACACGTGCGAATGTGAGCACACAGGGAGGAGGCCATGTGGAAGCAGAGGCAAGGCTGAGTGACACAGCTGCTGGCCCAGCGGCCCAAGGAGCGCCTGCAGCCCCAGAGGCTGGAGGGGCCAGGCAGGAGGCCTGTAGGGGGCAGAGGGAGTGTGGGCCGCCCACATCTGAGGGCAGACACTGGCCTGCAGAACAGCTAGAGTGTGCACCGCTGCGGGTTGGAGCCAGCCGTACGGGCTGTTGTGCTGCGGCAGCCGGAGGAGAGAGACGTACATGCAGAGGGACGTGGCGTGGTGGTGATGGTCGCAGTGTCTGGAAGCAGAATGCTCACGCCCAGGAGTCGCTAGGCTGCCTGCGCGTTAGTTCTCAGGCAGCGAGCAAAGTGTCCCACCTTTCTGCACCGATTATCCTGCATGCGGCAGGCCCTGGGAGCCAGCAGGACCCAGCCTCCAGCAGTTTCCAGAGGGTGACAATACGCTGTGGGGCAGGACACGGCACTGCACCTGGCACAGCATTTTACTGGTCCCCTGCCCCCGCCTTCTGCGGTGCACGTGGGCACGGCCGCAGTGAGCAGGGAGCCGTGAGGCCTCGCCTTCGCTGTGCGAAAACACGGTGTGGCTGCACATAAGTGCAGGATAGAATTTTCCTGTTTCCTTTCAGTGCAAAAGGTCATCCGAATCCTTTGCCTCTTATCATTGTTTAAAATAGGTCCTGCCACTCAACGCCTTTGCTCCTGGATAAGCCCCATGCTGTAAATCACGCGCTGCGGAATGAGCTGGTGCTGTCGTCCGGCTCCAACCCTGACAGTCACATGCTGAGGACAGCCGGACGGCCATGCACGCGCGTGTGTGTGAAAACGGAGTTTATTACAAGAAGTGAGGAAGTGAGAATGCAGGCAGCACCAAGTGCCAGGCCCGGCCTGCAGGGAGCAGTGGTGGAGGTTTTTCTTTGTGTGCAGGGTCAGGAGTACTGCTGTCCTGTTAGCTGGACATGCATGAGTGAGTCCACCTCATCCCACTTGGTCGTACGAGGCGAACAGGGAAGGCAGCACCGACCCAACTGAAAGACGAGAAAGGCCAG
>NW_006159875.1:1578621-1595684 GCF_000334495.1 Tupaia belangeri chinensis | reverse complement strand
GCTGGGTCCACCACGGTGAGTGGCGGAAGCACAAACTTCCGTCACTAGAGACCGAGTGCCATGCTCCCTGCCCCTCACCCCTGCCTCATGGAAATAGTTCCTGTCCCTGTCCTTTATTTTTTCAAATCATTCAGGGAAACCTAAACCAATTTGTTTGATAACTACATAAATTGACAGAAAACAAGTTGGTTGCATTCAAAATAGCCACCCCCGGGGATGTGGTTATTTGCTGTGTGCGTGTGCAGGCGCACCTGGGCACACGCCAATCTGAAATGGCAGGGGTCATTTCAGGTGTTCATTACAGCCAGTGGGGCTGTCCTGCAGGCAGCGAACCTTCTCCAACTCAACTCCATGATGCGATAAAGAGTTTCGTGTTTAAAATTGCAAATATTATTTCTAAAGATGGTTATTCCTCAGAGCCCTGAAATATAATAAGAGAGTACCCCCTAACGCTCCCCAGAGTGAGTCTGAAGGGACTCGTGTTCTGGGGCACAGAGAAGCAGACAAATGGTGAAGCCTCGTGCCATGAAAGACCCCAGAGAAGAATGCTGTGCCAAGGCCAGGTGGCATAGCCCCAGGTGGGGCTGGCCCTCTTTCTAGAGGTGTGAATCATTTTTGTGTAAGTTAATTTATTTCTGGACAGGGAGAGAGAAAGACCCCTCAATGGGGTCTTTACTCCGAAACCCGTCCTGTCTCAATGGCCAGGACCCTGTGCCCGCACGCCTGTAGGTGCAGGAAGGCCCGAACCCAAGGCCTTTCCCACGTGGCTCCAGTTGCATCATCATTGTGCCACTACCTGATCTCAAGGAACCGTTTCTGAGTTCTCTCAGATCTCCCATCTCTGCCAAGCCCTCACTCAGAGCGTTGATTAGACTCTCAAGTGAGTGTGGGCGCAGATGGCTGAGACGCAACGCCCGTGGTTGGAGCACTGGGTAACCTGAGCCACCGCCCGACCTGGGCTACAGGCAGCAGCTGGGCTGTGTCTGGGCCGCGTGCCAGCCCCGTCCAACTCGCGCTCCTGGGCTTCTGTCCTCCTCTGCAATGCCATTTTCTCTCCCTTCAGGCTGGACAGTGGTTTGGATTCGATTATGCAGCATTTAGAACTTGAAGGCGGTAGCTGAGGGGTGTTTCACAAGCTGCAGACAGAACCACTGTAGCAGAGAATCCCAAGGGAGCCTCCAGAGCCTCCCAGGACGCAGCAGGCACACTTGCATGGTGCAGCGTCCCAGCAGGGTGGCTGGAGCAGCCATGGGCGGGCGGAGGGCAGCACTTCTCTCTGGGACCCAAGGCCGTGGCTTGCTGATTTCTTGATGAGAAGCAGCAGGAGGTCCCAGAGGACTCTGCACCCGCACTCTGCCCTCCTGCCTGGCCTAGTTCCCTGGGTCTGGTCTGTCCTTGGCTCCAGGTCCTCTCGGGCTCCGACCATGACAATCCAGCAGTCACGGTCTGTGTCCGGCTCCTGCGCTGAGGATCATCTCTCAAATTTGCTCATAGGCCACCCCGGAACTCCTGACAGCCCAAGCCGGGGTCTGCCTTTGGGGAAAGAAGCAGCTCCTGTGTGCACCATGCTGGGAACTCCCCAAACCTCCACTCTTTTTCTTCCACCCTTAGAGAGATTTTTGATATAGAGCACCACTGGAGAAGCAGAGAGACAGAAAGTGAGAAATCACCCCCCAGGGGATAGCCCTGCCACAAACCCTTCTCCTCCACTCTCCTCTTGGGATCTTGGGCACCCATGCACACCTGCCCAGGGTGAGTTTTAAGCCACCAGGTCCAGGACTCAAACCGCCATCTGCTGCATGGGAGTCCAGTCAGGTAAACATTATGCCATCTGTTGGTCTGGAAGTCTTCACTCTTTTTGTGTTCACAGCAGCTCTGGAGACAAGCATTGTCAGCTCAATCTTGCAGAAGAAAAACTGAGGCCAGGGCAAGGTAGGCCGCAACAATTTCAAGCTGGATTCTAATCCAAACCAGCATGGAAAATTCACGTTCTTCTGGAAACAGTTGGGTGATTGGCTGGAATAGGCAACCGGAGGAGGACGGAGGACCAGGCTGGGGTCATACAAGCCTCAAAAGAAGGAGTCACGGAGGTCAGCCGCACCTCACACGCGAGATGGGACACGGCATTATGAGGCCGTGAGGAACATGCCCAGCGAGGGCGCGGTTTGTGCACTTTAGCCTCATCTTCCCTGTCACCTCCTCTGTGACACCATGCAGGTTTGTATGCATGCTGGTAGAATGAGGTGGGCTGATACAGACGCGGCCTGGAGAGAATTCAAATCTCGAAGCTCTACTGTGTAAGGGCACCAGAACCTTCCGGTTCTCTGCCACTTCCCAGTTCTAGTTTATTCCAGCCATCGTTTCCACACCCTGCCCACAATTTTACTCTTCCACTTCTTCAGACACACGTTAATTATTCAATGATAAGATAGGTTGGGACTCCCTCCTAGGAAAAATGCATAGAAGTTATTTTATTTGTGAAGGCTAGAAAAGCAGGTGTTCTCAAGCTTATCTGAATATTTTGAGTAAATCCCTGTTTTGAAATGTAAATGCTTCTGCAGTCTGTATAGTTTGAGATAAAGCAGTGAACAATGAGTTAATCCGTGTTTTATGCAGTTCATTATCAGGAGTCTGTGACCAGGCCAGCCACCTTTCCCAGCATAATGGAGGTCACACCAGGTAGATAACTCCCCTGCCCCCATAAATCTCATTTACTGGCTAGGTTACTTGGACAGAAACAAACCAGTGTATATATGTTTTATATGTACTTACATATGCAATATAAAAAGGCAATTGTTTTAAATATGCATTCAATATTAAACATCTTTGTACGTTATAAAATTATTTTGTTCTTGCTCATGCAAAAAGCAGAATTTGTTTTTCTTCTCTGTGAGAAATGTAATTTAATCTTCCAGAAAGGCAGTGGGAAGAAGTATGGAATCTCTTTGATTTTTTTCTTTATCTTTACATAATTGTGAAGGGAAAATTAAAATGCAATCATGTGCCCAGTCTATTAAATTAAATCCTATCAACATTCCTCTTTCTTCTCTAATGTCTTTCCAAAAACAAGCAACCGAGAAAACAATGGTAGCCCCCAAATATCAATATCGCCTCCAAAGAAAAGGTGGTCCTGGGCTCTGCCCTGAGAGCTCCTTCTGGCAGGAGCGCTCCTGTTTGTGGTCCTAGCGCACCGTCAGTAGCTTAAGTAGTTATTACAAATTATCCAACTTGAATTCTTTCATTTTTACCGTGATTCCAGAATCAGACCTTTGGGGAAAGCGTTTTGTCACCGATGCCCTATTTCATCCAGGCGTGGTCTGTCCGGGCTTCACTTCTGCAGAATCTGCTGTTGCGCAGCTCCTCCCAGCTCCTCCCCGTTTGTCTTCATTTCCTCACTTGAGCACACTCTAGCCCTCCGTGTTCTGTGACTTTCTGCACCGATGGCTCCCCCGGGCTGTGCTTTCCCTTTCCCAGTGCAGAGCCATCTGTATTGCCCTCTATTATTCTTCTGGATTCCAGGGGCTCCTCCTGGCGCTGGCTGGACCCAGCGTGCCACACCTCTGCTGCTCCACCTTCAGCTCTGCCCGTTTCTTCGCATATTCCTGAGTGAATGAAATACTCGGAAGAGAAAGAATGCTTTGGAAAAAAAGAATGTACCTGGTCTATGAGTGTGTAAGCTGGTGCTGAATGGCATCTCTGGGTAAAATCTAAACAAAAGCATCTTTTTCTCCCGTGTCCCCAATGGCCACCCAAGGCGGTACCTCATTGCTGTGTTAGTTGAGGACAAGGGTTGGATACGAGGAGAAAAGAGTGGATCCGCTCTAGAATATTGACTGGAAGCACGAACTTGCATAACTTAGGACTCCGGAGTCCTGTGGTCTCCTGGACATTGCTTAAGAGGCATGGCAATGTTTTATTTAGATATTTCATTCTGTTTTGAATCAGAAAGGATGTCAGGGAGGCATTCAGTCCCGGTGGCTTTTCACTGCTTACTGATGGCATGAAGTAATTTGAGAAAATGTGCAAATCCTCATTTTATTTATGACCAGGCCGCTACGATCGCAGTTAAAAGAGGACCACAGGTCTGCATTGTCTCAGCACATGTCCACCACGAGTAGATGTCAACACAGACACCGAGGCCCGGCACTTCATTGCTTACAGCTCTTAAAACCAGTCCTTCTGCAGATACCTGGTGGGATCAGGGTCACAGTCGGCAGGAGAAAGCAGACGACGGCACTCAAGCCATGTGTCCAGACTGACGTGCCTGTATGCAAAACCAGTGCGTTCACCAGGCTGGGTGGACTGCTCATTTGTGGAGAACTTGGGTGGGTTTCTAGGCTGTTTTGACCTTTCTGACTTCCTAGGTCATTTCACTGTTAGATGGTTAAACCATCCGCCTCCAAGGCCTAAAGAACTCTGGCTGACCAACTATTTAGTGGAAGAATTTCTTAGCAGAAAATGGCATGGGACAAATTCTGGCCCCTTGGATCTCCTTGAGGCGAAGACTTTGCTTATTTTCCAGGTCAAGCCAACAGATACTAGTATTTACTGAGCAATTGCTGTGTGCTGGGCTTGATACGAGGTACTTCACATGAAGATGGATTTGTTGTGAAGTGAGCATAGCCTAAGCTCCTGGACTTTCACAAAATGGCTTTCTCTAGGACTCCGAGAGGGGCACCTACTTAAGAGCCCCCCAAAATTTAATAGCATCAGACCGTACGGTATTTGTATCTACTTGTGATCTGTGTACTTCACAGCAAACGTACAATTGCTTTGTGTGTGTGACAATGAACACAACAGAACCTATCTCACCAAACCTGAAAGGTTAAATCATGCACCGAATAAACCATTGAAACCTGTCATTTCTACTAATGCTCACTTTGGCGTTTTCTTTCAGTATATTTTCACCTTAAATTAAACTTGCTGATTTGATTCATATTGCTTTTATTGCTTTCTTGAATTTAATATGTAAAACTTGTGTAGTTAGATAAGAATCCTAAGAGACATGTAGATAGTCTTAGATTTGGTACTACGTAAAGTATATTATAAAAAACTTAGTTGGGGCCAGCAGGTGGCATAGTGGTTAAGGTGTTGGACTTCCATGTGGTTGACAGCAGTTTGATGCAGACATGTCTAAAGTCCCAAGAGAAGAAGGGATTTCAGCATGGCCATCCCTCTTGGGGGGTGATTTCTCGCTTTCTGTCTCTCTGTCTCTTCAGCAAGCACATGCACCCTACAGCAAAGATCTTTCTCAAAAAAAAAAAAAAAAGAAAAAGAAACTTATTTACATTGACAAGACCAAACCTGAAAGGTTAAATCATGCACCGAATAAACCATTGAAACCTGTCATTTCTACTAATGCTCACTTTGGCGTTTTCTTTCAGTATATTTTCACCTTAAATTAAACTTGCTGATTTGATTCATATTGCTTTTATTGCTTTCTTGAATTTAATATGTAAAACTTGTGTAGTTAGATAAGAATCCTAAGAGACATGTAGATAGTCTTAGATTTGGTACTACGTAAAGTATATTATAAAAAACTTAGTTGGGGCCAGCAGGTGGCATAGTGGTTAAGGTGTTGGACTTCCATGTGGTTGACAGCAGTTTGATGCAGACATGTCTAAAGTCCCAAGAGAAGAAGGGATTTCAGCATGGCCATCCCTCTTGGGGGGTGATTTCTCGCTTTCTGTCTCTATGTCTCTCTCTGTCTGTCTGGCAAGCACATGCGCCCTACAGCAAAGATCTTTCTCAAAAAAAAAAAAAAAAGAAAAAGAAACTTATTTACATTGACAAGAGAGTTATGAGAATTTCTTTCTCCAAGGAAAAACTTACGCAACACCTAAGTTTGAACTATTAGATCATTGGAAAAGTCAGGACATATGTAAAAATGCAGGTGACTTGGGACGACTGTATATATTACAACAGCCTACCCACTCAGAGCTCCAGGAAAGAAACTGAACCAGGGTGGATGTGGTCAGTTTCATAACAGAGCTAAGGACTTGAGTCCAGCAGTAGAAAACACACCCTTGTTTACAAAGCAAGGCTGACTAATCAACCCTACCCATGAAGGGTAACTTCCCAGCCTCCATCCACTGATGGATCGACTGTCACTGATGGCTGGAGTGTGCTTGTGGCCTTTCTTGAGTTGCCTCATGAATCACAGCATGATTCCTTGATAACGGCAGGGCTGGATCAAGCTCTGTAGGCCTGTAGTTCTTTAAACCTTCATGGGCTCTCAACTGCCCCTAGGATAAATTTGACATTCTTTAGCAAGATGTATGCAACCTGCCGGGATACCATCTGTCTCCCATTTTATCTCTAAGTGGGCCAACGCTATTCTCCATCAGAGTGTCCCCTTGTCCCCCTCCAACCTGCATCCTGGACAAACTAAATTCCTGGCCACTATCTAAAGGCATTGAACTGCCATGCTTTTCCTGCCGGTGGGGCATGGCTCTCAGCTGCCCCCTCCAAACACTGGCCCTTGGCCTCGAGGGAGGGCCTGCTCTTCCTTCCACGCATGAGCTCTGGTAGCAGCTTCCCAGGCTACCTTTCTCATCCTTGCTGGTGTGGCACTCCCTGGCTGACAGAAATCCCCTTCCAGGGCAGCTCTGATGACTCCCTCCCTGATGTTGCCAGTTTCTAGAGTATTTATTTCAATAATCTGAATACACTACGGTGATGGTTAATTTTAGGTGCTAACTTGCTTGGGCTAAGAGGTACCCAGATAGTGGTAAACATTATTCCTGATGTGTTTCCAGAAGAGCTTAGCGTCTGTATCAGATTATCCCCCAGGTACTCCCAGACCTTCGGCTCTGCACTGGATTATGCCGCCAATTTCCGGGTTCCCCTGCTTACAGACAGTGTGCTGTGAAACCTCTCAGCCTCATAATCACCTGAGCTTATTCCCGGAATAAATTTCCTTTTATCCATCTGTCTGCATCTTTCTGGCTTTGAGTCTCTGGGGAACCCTGACTAATACAATGACCGTCTTCCTGATGCAATGAGCTATTCCTATATCAGATTTAGCAGCATTCAAAAAGTGTTTTGGTTTACATCATTACTTGAGATTTCCCTGGTCTGATTGTAAAAGCAGTGGAGAATTTTTAATATTACATGAGTTTTGTCTATGAAGCTGATTGTATACATTTTATAACTTCTCAAGTGTATGAGACTTGGATCCCTCATGTTGAAAGCTGTCAGAGAGAGAGGCCTGCCATGTTCTAGGACTTTAAAAGGTACTCACTGAATGAATGAAATCATGGATTTCCCTGTTTCTCTCTCAGATTATTGTAGACTCACAGGTGAAAGCACAACGTGGAAACGAAAACACTGATGACGTGCTTATTTCCCAATCAATCTTATTTGACGTCATTTTACTATAAGCCAATGCTAATGAAAAGTATATTTTTCTCTCTCCAGGGAAAAACAGATTTCTAGAGCCTGATTTTTAGTGAGAGTTCACCTTCAGTTCAAACCAAGTGTCTTCAAGTTAGATTTTTTCTTTTCCCTCTTCCTTTTCCCCCTAGTTAAATGGCTCAGCCTTGACCACAGAGGAACAGGATTCAGTGGTGCTAGGGCTGTTGCTCCCGCATTTCACAAACGTGTCTCTGTGGAATATTCAGGTTGGTCAAATAAAGTGACCAATCTGTAGCCTTTTGTAACCAGAGCCAGAGACAAACACATAAGCTCTGTTAGGGAGTTTTTATGCATACCAAGTCAAGGAATTGTTCATTCATTAGGCTCCCAATGTTCTTTTCTGTCCCACCCTCACCTGGAAGGGGTCGAGGTGGTAGTCAAGCCAGGCTGCCTGGTGTAGAGTTGGATCTCTAGTCCTGTGGCTGCTCACCTGCTGGAGCTCAGAGCCTCACCTGCAAGCTGAGAGAGGCAGAGCTCATGCAGTGCATTTGTAAGGCTGCTGTGAGGACTGCATGCCAGGAAGCACAGAGTGCATGCTCGTAGGTGTCAGCTGACTGAGATACGGACAAGGCACCCTCACCCCAACTTTCCCTTGTCTACTGCTCTCCAGCTTTGCATGCATAAAAGTCACCTGGAAGGGTTGACCCTAGAGTGCAATGGTTAAGGGAGCTGGGCCCCTCATGGCTGCTTTGGTTCAAGAAGTTATCAAATTTTACATAATCTGCTTTATAAACAAAAGTCACATGGCATAAAAAATGCTCCTTTATTTTTACAATCAGACCAGGGAAATCTCAAGATATAAAAACCAAAACACTTTCTGAATGCTAATGAACCCAATACAGAAAGAGATAATCGCATCAGGAAGATGGTCATTGTATTAGTTAGGGTTCCCCGGCACAACAGAACCAGAAACACATGTAGATGTATAAAAGGAAATTTCTTCTGGGAATGGGCTCATATTAATTGAAGCAGCCCCAGTGGCTTGGGAAACTCCCTGGGTGCATGTGCATGCATACCCAAAACCTTGATGGGAGGAAAGTATGGGGAAGAAGGACGGCAGCTTGCCATGCCCCACTGGGAGGTGATCTCTCTCTCTTTCTTTCCCCTCACCTTCTCTGGCAATAAAAAGGGAAAAGAACATAAGAAAGCCAACAAGCAAAACACATGCAAGCTTAGTAAAAGTGCAGAGCCCCAGACCTTCTCCAGGCAAGTCCAATTCAGGAAGCTGGTGAGGGCCCTGAACCTACCTCAGCAGAAAGCACCCACCATGACCCTGCTGGGGTCTCAGCCTGAACTTTGAGCAGCATAAATACACCAGATCACTTTAAGATGAATTAGAAAACTGAATTTGCTTTAACGCAATTCCAATCAAAATACCAGAAACATTCTTTGCAGATCTAGAAAAGACAATCATAGAATTTGTCTGGAATAATAAAAGACCTCATGTTGCCAAAGCAATCCTGCACAAGAAGAGTAGAGTGGGAGGTATATCACTTCCTGATCCCAAGATATACTATAAACCTGTGATCATCAAAACAACATGGTATTGGCACAAAAACAGACATGTGGACCAATGGAATAGAATAGAGACCCCAGAAATAACCTCAAAGCTTACTTTGAGCCAACTGATTCATTTTTTTTTTTTTGGAGAGGTTTTTGTTATAGGGCGTGTGCGCTCGCCAGACAGAGAAAGACAAAGAGACAGAAAGCGAGAAATCACCCCCCAGAGGGGATGGTCACGCTGCAATCCCTTCTCCTCCATTCTCCTCTCGGGATCTTGGGCACGCACACTCATGCGCTTGGCATGAGTTTAAGCTACCGGGTCCAGGACACGAACCACGATCGACTATGTGGGAGTCCAGTGACATAGCCATTACGCTAACTGCTGGTCCTCCCACTGATTTTTGACAAAGGGTATCAGTCAATCCATTGGGAAAAGGAAAATCTCTTTATTAAATGGTGCTGGAAAAACTGGGTATCCACCTGCAGAAAGATGAAACTGAACCCTCATCTTTTACCATTAACAAAAATCAACTCAAAACAGATCAAAGATCTGAACCTAAGACCTTAAACAATAAAACTACTGGTGGAAAATGCTAGGAAAATTCTAGGAAACAATGGAGTAGGCAAAGACTTCTAAAATAAGATGCCCAAAGCACAGGCAGTAATCTCTAAAATAGATAAGTGGGACTATATCAGACTAAGAACTTTCTGCACAGCAAGGGACATAGTAACAAGCACGAAGTGACAACCCTCAGAATGAGAATATTTTTTGTAAAATATGCCTCAGACAAGGGATTGATAACCAGAATATACAGGGAACTCAAGTGCCTTAAGTGAAAAAAAAAATAAAAAATAAATAAATAAAAAAAGATTAACCCAATTAAAAGATGGGAAAATGAGCTGAATAAAAAAAATATCTCTAAAGAAGACATACAAACAGCCGAAAAAGCCGAAAAGCATATGAGGAAATGCTCAGCATTCCTCATCATAAGGGAGATGCAGATAAAAACTACAATGAGATACCACCTAACCCCTGTCATAATGGCAAAGATTAAGAATATAAAAAGTGGTAAGTGTTGGCGGGGATGTGGTGAAAAGGGAACCCTCCTACACAGTTGGTGGGAATGTAAACTGGTTCAGCCACTGTGGAGAACAATACAGAGGTTCCTCAAAGATCTACAAGTAGAACTACCATTTGATCCAGCAATCCCACTTCTGGGTATTTACCCAAAAGACAGGAGAATGCTCATTCAGGAAAGTGCTTGCACATCAATGTTTATTGCAGCATTATTCATGATTGCCAAGACATGGAACCAACCAAAATGTCCATAAACTGACGAATGGATTGAAAAAGTGTGGCACATATACTCTATGGAATACTACTTAGCCATAAAAAAAAAACAAGACCCTGGCATTTGATAGAAAGTGTTGGATATGGAGGATCTATTGCTTAGTGAAGTAAGCCAAGATACGAAAGAAAGATATTGTATGTATCCACTTAATATATACCAACTATGTGCACTCTATGGTAGATATCGAGATATTGAAGGACATAAAAGCAGTGAAAACAATTAATGATGATAAGATAGTGTGGAATGAGGCAGGAGAAGAGAAGGGTATAGGGAAGGACAGCAAGAGAACAAACAGAAGGGCATGACATTAGTGGGACACAGAAATGGTTTATTACCTGTTGATGATGACGTGTATAGTATTCTCAACTGAATTAGTCTCAGAAGTATTGCATGTTGGGTAAAGTCTTTTTACAAGCAAAATGATAAATAGAGATTGACCGTTTAAAAAAATCATTGGAATAATAATAATAATCAGAAAAAAAAGAAAAGCTTTTAGATGATGAAGATGGGGATTTTAATGTCTCTGTATTGACTGATATGAATGATATTTCTCCTGGAAAAAGAAATGTAATACACTGCAAAGCCATGTGATTCAATGGAGTATAAACAAGATTATGATGGTAATAAATAAATAAGTTAATTAATTAAAGATAAAAAGAATCGATATTAAGATGTTTGTATATGCATAGGAAAATGTGTTATTGTGAACTGAGCTTTAAGACTGATGGATTTTTACAAAAAAATTTAAAAAAGAAAACTGAATTTGAGGGGTCATCAGGTGGCATGGTAGTTAGGGTGCTGGACTCCCACATGGCCAATCACGGTTCAGGTCCTGAACCTAGTGGCTTACCTGCTCACTTTCTCTTTCTCTCCCTGTATGTCTCTCCCTGGTCAAACAAGAATAAATAAATAAATAAATAAATAAATACAATTAAATCTTAAAAAAAAAAGAAGAGAACTGAATCTGAGAACCTTCACGTCCTTGGGACTAGCATTTAGTGGCTATGTTGCTGGACTCCCATGTAGTCAACTGTGGTTCGAATCCCAGACTCAGTGACTTAAACTCACGTTGGGCATGTGTGCATGCGTGCCTGAGATCCTGAGAGGAAAAGGGCGGAGAAGGGACTGTGGTGTGGCCATCTCCCCTGGGGGGTGATTTTTCTCTTTCTGTCTCTTTGTTTCTCTCTGTCTTTCTGGTGAGCACATATGCCCTACAGCAAAAACCTCTCCAAAAACAAAAAAAAAGAGAGAGAACCTTCATGTCCCCTTCATGATGACTCGATAAGGAAATAAGATCAGCTGATATATAAAACTTCTGTTTTATATCTAACCAGCAGTTAGCGTAATGGCTATGTCGCTGGACTCCCATGTAGGTGACTAAGGTTCAAGTCCCAGACCCAGTGGCATAAACTCTTGCTGGGCGCGTGTGCGTGTGTGCCCAAGATCCCAAGATGAGAATGAAGGAGAAGGGATTGCGGTGTGGCCATGCCCCCTGGGGGGTGATTTCTCATTTTCTGTCTCTCTCTGTCTTTCTGGCGAGTGCACGGGCCCTATAGCAAAAACCTCTCCAAAAACAAAAAACAAAACAAAACAAAGACTTCTGTTTCCAGGAGCCCAGGGTGCCCTGCAGGTAGCACATTTGCAGAGAACATCTTCAGCCTTCCTGTAGTGACCATTCGACCTGGGTCTTCAAGGTCCCCTTTAGGCCTGGGCGCCAATCTCATCACCTCGTGAAATTGCCAATTGGTGCTTAACACGGTGTGCTGAAAAAACAGACAGGTGGGGGGGGCCCCGCTCCCACCTTCCTCTCTGTGCATGAAGGAAGGGCAAAGGAAGAGAGGTGAGGAGGAGAGGGAGGGCAGAGGCCATCTCAGCTCCATCCCTCTCTAAGTAGGGTAGCAGCCTATACCACAGGGGCGTGCCATCGTGAGTTTAGGGGAGGTGTAAAGTACGCAGTACACACTCACCGCGGGCCCGTGACCTTCGTCTTTCTGCGGTTGTACTGCCACCTGTCTCACAGAGCACAGCCTGTTCTTCACGACCGGCTTGGTCCTCGATGATGGACATGGTTATTCCTGCTCCTGCATGGCTGCTTGTGCCTCAGTTTTGTCATCCCACCGCACTAGAAGCATCTTGGGGTCAAGGATGGCATGTCAACCTCTTCTCTCTGATTACTCCTTCTTAGACTTGCCCCTTCCCCACAGCCCAGTAACATACAGTCCCTATCCCTGCCAGTCCTCGGCCGTCCAAGGTGATAAAGGTAGAAGCAATAATAGGCCACAGGTGCAGTTTCCCACCTAAGAGGAGGATTGTGGGGGAAGCCAAGTAATACAGGTCCACTGCAAACAGCTCACACCGACCAGCAGAGCAACTGGCAGGGGAAGCAAAGGCCCTTCCAGGAGTGGTCAGAGCTGCCAGAGGCTTCCGGAGGTGCTGCTCAGCACCTGCTGTGTTTGGCACTGGGCTCCGTCCTGCTTGTGCCATGCGTTTGAGACGGTCCCTAGTAATACCATACCCTTGCACGTTGAAGTAATTCCCCACAGTGCAGCGAGAGGGCTGCTCTGGTGAGAGACACTGCTTGTCGGAGACAGCAAAGGCTGCTGCGAAGGCCCGCGACAGGAAGAACAGTTGGGACACTTAGTCATCTGCACTGAGAGCACGCTGAGTGCATTGAACCCAGATCACACAGCCTTGGATTTCGGCCGTGCATCCCTCTAGAGCATACCTTAAATAAATAAACGATGTCTGCTATATATTGAGGCATATTCTCGATAATAAACCATGCAGAAGGGAGAGGAAGGTTTACCAAACACTTCTTGGTAAGAGAGGTGCATTGGCAGGGATGAGTTGTAGGTTGTGCCTTGTTGGGACATTCCTGAGCTGCCTCGGGACATGGACACAGTGCTAACTGTCTGCTCCAGTCCCCTTCCCCCCTCACCTCTGGACAGGATGCTGCCAGGAGAGTCTTCCCTCCTCATTCCCTAGCCTCCTCCTTTCTCATCATGGACTCCCAGCGTGGTGGAATTGCTTGGAATTTCTTCTATTTCTGTCCCAGAACGTCTAGTCCTGCCCATAAGCTAAGACCTAGAAGAAAATATTTGTTCATAAAGTACAGGAAGGTTCTGGTACAGGGCGGGCTGGAGACTCATCCATTAACACCAAGTCTCATTTTCTTTCTCCACCCTGGAATATTTGATTCATCTTAGCCAAACAGATTATTAGTGGACTTTGGGACATGCTCCCTCGACGTACGGCACCTTGAGAGCACAGCAGAAGCAGGAAGGGTGCTCTCACCTTCTTCTCGCCCTCCTCCTCCGAAAGCAGGTCATGAAACTCGGGAAGGCCACGCTCTGACCTTCCCTTCCCTTCTCCCCGCTGACCCTTAGGAGATGGGTGTCCTAACCTACATCCGGAGGGGAGAAATACCACACAGGAACCCCAGGACCTGAACAAACAGGCCTTACTGAGTCCCTCTCCCACAAAGTCTACCACCATTACTGCAAACCTCCCGCCCTCCAATCACACTGTGGCATGACTGGCCATGAAAATACACACATCTCAGGAACCAGCAGTTAGCGTAATGGCTATGTTGCTGGACTCCCACGTAGTCGACCGCGGTTCGTGTCCTGGACCCGGTGGCTTAAAACTCACGCCGGGCGCGTGTGCGTGCGTGCCCAAGATCCCGAGAGGAGAATGGAGGAGAAGGGATTGCGGTGTGACCATCCCCCCTGGGGGGTGATTTCTCGCTTTCTGTCTCTATGTCTCTCTCTCTCTGTCTGGCGAGCGCACGCGCCCTACAGTGAAAATCTCTCCAAAAAAAAAAAAAATACACACGTCTCTTCATTTCTCTGGGTCTTCATTTGCGACGGCTCCAGTAACAGAATACTTACATCACATAAATGTGCTATGCTCTCTCATATCGAGCTTTCTTAATAGGGTCTCAGCCATGAACCTTATGATGGGTGAGGAAAAGAAATTCCTTTTTCTCCTCTATATTTCCACGAATATGTGAAAGGGAATTTTTAGAGCCGAAATTGATGCCTGAAATTTCACACTTTTCGTTTCCCTAATAACCCACCACTGTGAGGTACCTCCCTTAGTTCTTCACTGGTTTCCTACTGATCTGGTTCCGTACTTGTAACTTGCAGAGCTCTGACTTTAGTTTGTTAGTTTACATTGGGCACAAGCTCTCAGCCAAAAGGCAAATATTAATAAACAAATGGATAAGTAGATAAATAAGTAAAGCATTGTCTTACCGTCATCTGATTATTCTCTTAAACAGCACCACTTTCCTGCTTGTAGGCGCTTAGGGAACACTGGAATAAGCCGACTCCCAAGGCCCCTAGAGCGTGCGGTCTCACAGGCCTTTGCAAGAGCGGTCAGATGTGGTGGGAGAAGCAGCGGAATAGCAGTGGCAGTAAGAGGGCAGATGTACCGTGTCTTCACTGATAATGCCCCTCAGCCCTATGAGGAAAGCAAGGAAGGGAGCCCTCTCTACACGAAAAACACACATTGCTGAGTTTCTTTGAAGTCAGAAATCTCTCTTCTTCTTTTTAGATTATAATGACCTTATTTTGATCTAGGTTAGCTTCCCAAATGTATCAAGTTTTTCCTAAATCAGAAAGAGGATTATTATTATGACTATATCGCCTCGTTCTGATAGTTGAATCTGTTCAGACCGACGTCCTTTCTGAAAAGTGAAAGAATCTTCCAGCCAGCCTCATTCTCAGCTGAGGCATTTTCATCCTTCTCGGAAGAGGAAGAAGCTGGCGCCTGAAGCTAACCCTAGCCTAAGACCCCAGCCTCTTCTTCAGTTTCTAATCTCCAGTTCTGATCCTATGTTTCCTTGACTTTTAAGCAAAGAAAGTTTTTTGTTTTTTGTTTTTTTTTTTAAATAGGGCTAATATTTTTCTAGGCTACATAATGAAAAGGTGTATGTTCAAGAGACCAAGTGCTGTCGAAGGACCACAGCCCACAGCACTGGGATCCTGGGAAGACACTTCTGAGGGCCGGCCTCAGGGCCTAGTGGGAAAGGAGCCAGGTCCCGGCCCTGGCAGCTTGACCTGCGTGTGTGCAGGCCCCAAATCTCACCAAGGAGAAGCAGAGCAGGGATGTGTTGTAACCACGGTGTCTGTGGAGTGCTTTCTCTCGGTCTCTCTGTCTCAACCTCTTGTACTGTTCAAGGCCAGAACTTGGCGACTTCAAAAACATGCCAAGTGCATGTGTATGCATGCCCAGAATCCTGAAAGGATTTTAATGTAGTTTTGTAAATCTAGTGTTAACTTTTATTTTATTATTTTATTTTATTTTTTATTTTATTGATATTTTTGCCAGAGGACACATGTGCTTGGCAAAGAGAGACAAAAGAAAAAAAAGGGAGAAAGATAAAGCTTTCCTCCATGGGGTGGAAGAAACACCACAATTCTTTTTTCGCCATTTCCTCGTTCTGCCAGGATTTGGGGCACACCGACATACATGCCCCGGGTGTTTTCAAGCTGCTGGGGCCAATATTCAAGCTCCATGACTGGGTGCCTGAGATCTGACTCCCTCAACCACTATGCCATTGGACTGGCCTTGGGTTTTAATTTTGAAGAAATCCTCATGTTGGTGACCAGCAGTTAGCGTAGTGGCTATGTCACTAGACTCCACGTAGTCGACCGCGGTTCAAGTCCCGGACCTGGTGGCTTAAACTCACACCGGGCGTGTGTGCGTGCGTGCCCAGGATCCCGAGAGGAGAATGGAGGAGAAGGGATTGCAGCGTGGCCATTCCCCCTGGGGGGTGATTTCTCGCTTTCTGTCTCTCTGTCTCTCTCTGTCTGTCTGGTGAACGCACGTGCCCTATAGGGAAAACCTCTCAAAAAAAAAAAAAATCCTCGTGTTAAAGGTGAGAAAGCCTGTTATGGCATAATATAGCTTTTTAAAAAATACATGTAAATAAAGTAATTTATATAAAATACATTAAATAATATATACTTAATATTGTATATGAATCTATATCAATGTATTTCTATCAATATTCGATTGATATTAAATAATTACATAATGTGTATGTGATTAATTTGAGTCATTGGACTAAAATAAAAGAACACTTCTTTTAAAAGAAAACCTGTATTGTGTCTATGAGTGCCTCAAAGGAAGCGAACAGCGTAAACCGACACATTGAACTAATATGTACCTGATCATGCATGTGTATTTTTCCAGGCTTGTAGACTTTCACATACATTAAATTCCAACTGTAAATCATCCCTTCCCGTCCTCTACTGCCATACTGAGATTTTCCAGATGTGAGGAAGAAGCAAAAAGTCTATTGGTAAGGGGATAGGAAAAGGCTTTACCAATTCCATCAGAAATTGCTAATGCGGTTCGAGGATGTCCACTGTTTCCAAGTCTATTTATGATGTGAATGTGTGTTAACTGAGATTCAACCTCACACTTTATCCAGTGTGCTATTGTTTTTCAGCTGGGCTGGAAGCGAAGGCTGTGCGCTTTGGTGTTCTGCTTAGAAGAGAATCATGAGATCTTCAGGACCTCCCTTTCTCTCCTTCCCTGGAAATCTTCATTGTCATTCTAATAGTAACAGCTTGCCTGGAGACCACAGTGCTGGCTTTTTCACCTGGAATTCTATGTGGTCAG
The DNA here is from genome assembly GCF_000334495.1 of Tupaia belangeri chinensis. Classification (NCBI taxonomy): domain Eukaryota; kingdom Metazoa; phylum Chordata; class Mammalia; order Scandentia; family Tupaiidae; genus Tupaia; species Tupaia belangeri. The sequence goes on along the minus strand of NW_006159875.1, from coordinate 1,578,780 downwards.
CCTTACTCCTTGATTCGGAGGGGATCCTAAACCCCACGTCCACACTGTCGATACTTAGGGTCTGCAGCCATTTCTCCTCCTTTCACTCCACAGAGTGTCAGGACAAAAAGCAGACCTTAGTAAAGCTGTGCATTTCTTTCTTTCTTTTTTTTTTTTTTT
>NW_006159875.1:1542753-1578534 GCF_000334495.1 Tupaia belangeri chinensis | reverse complement strand
GAAGTGCAGCAAGCCCATCTCCTCGGGGGTGATTTCTCGCTTTCTGTCTCTCTGTCTCTCTCTGTCTGTCTGGTGAACGCACATGCCCTATAGGGAAAACCTCTCAAAAAAAAAAAAAAATCCTCGTGTTAAAGGTGAGAAAGCCTGTTATGGCATAATATAGCTTTTTAAAAAATACATGTAAATAAAGTAATTTATATAAAATACATTAAATAATATATACTTAATATTGTATATGAATCTTTATCAATGTATTTCTATCAATATTCGATTGATATTAAATAATTACATAATGTGTATGTGATTAATTTGAGTCATTGGACTAAAATAAAAGAACACTTCTTTTAAAAGAAAACCTGTATTGTGTCTATGAGTGCCTCAAAGGAAGCGAACAGCGTAAACCGACACATTGAACTAATATGTACCTGATCATGCATGTGTATTTTTCCAGGCTTGTAGACTTTCACATACATTAAATTCCAACTGTAAATCATCCCTTCCCGTCCTCTACTGCCATACTGAGATTTTCCAGATGTGAGGAAGAAGCAAAAAGTCTATTGGTAAGGGGATAGGAAAAGGCTTTACCAATTCCATCAGAAATTGCTAATGCGGTTCGAGGATGTCCACTGTTTCCAAGTCTATTTATGATGTGAATGTGTGTTAACTGAGATTCAACCTCACACTTTATCCAGTGTGCTATTGTTTTTCAGCTGGGCTGGAAGCGAAGGCTGTGCGCTTTGGTGTTCTGCTTAGAAGAGAATCATGAGATCTTCAGGACCTCCCTTTCTCTCCTTCCCTGGAAATCTTCATTGTCATTCTAATAGTAACAGCTTGCCTGGAGACCACAGTGCTGGCTTTTTCACCTGGAATTCTATGTGGTCAGCCTTACTCCTTGATTCGGAGGGGATCCTAAACCCCACGTCCACACTGTCGATACTTAGGGTCTGCAGCCATTTCTCCTCCTTTCACTCCACAGAGTGTCAGGACAAAAAGCAGACCTTAGTAAAGCTGTGCATTTCTTTCTTTCTTTTTTTTTTTTTTTTGGAGAGAGTTTTGTCATAGGGAGCATGCACTCGCCAGAGAGAGACAGAGAGACAGAAAGCAAGAAATCACCTGCCCAGGGGGGATGGCCACACCACAACCCCTTCTCCTCCATTCTCCTCTCAGGATCTTGGGCACGCACGCACATGCGCCAAGCATGAGTTTTAAGCCACCAGGTCCAGGAAGTGAACCGCGGTCGACTACGTGGGATCCAGCGACATAGCCATTACGCTAACTGCTGGTCCAAAGCTGCGCATTTCTAAGATAACAATAACATATGCACATTATTGAAAGCTTAAAATATATACTCAGAGCGGTCTTTACAAAGTTCATGGAAATGTTTACTGTGAAAAATGTATGCATGAATTTAAAAAAATTTGCATCAAAATAGTCTCATACTTTAATTCCATTTTCCCATGGTTGATGTCCCTTTGTACATCCACACCAACCACCAGTCAGAAAATGACTGTAGACATCATATTATATTTCTTTTATTGTATTGTTCATTTCTCTTCTTCCAAATGGTACGGTTTGATATTATTCGTACTGATTAATAAACCAGCCAAAGAAACACTTCAGCATAAGCAGGTTTGGAAATATTATTCAGCAAAGGAAGAAAATGAAAATCACCCTGTGGCCTATGCAGCCCAGCCCACAGTCCCAGTGCATCCTTCCAGGATGTTCTGCAAACACGCGTGCCTGTCTCCACGTGTTGCTTTCACGCCTGCTCACCCTGCAAGTGCTTAACAAAAAGAGACCGTGCGGTAGGTACGAGAGAACGGAAACAGGCTCTCCGAAGAGGGGTTGCTCTCAGGAGTTGGGGCTTCAGCTTCTGCCCTTCCAGGGACAGGCACACCGAGCCCTTCTGAGGCGTCGTGGTGCCTGCAGGAGTAGCCGGGCTTTCCAGGAGGGGTTTCTGAATTCCTGTACAGTCCAGACAGTCCCGTGCACTCTGCTGAGTAGTGCTCGGAGGGAGCCATCGCTCTATCACTTTAAACACCCTTGAAAGAAATGCAAGGTCACTCATCAGGCTCCTTGGATTCCTAAACCCCACTTGACATACAGGGCGACAGTTCTAGAGTCTCACAGAAGAGAAAGAGAAAGAGGGAGAGAGTAAGAGACAGAGACAGGAGAGAAGAAAGAGGGGGAGAGAGAGACCCAAACACAAGTTTGCTAGGTGGCAAAGGTTCTGTGAGCAGAAGGTCCCAGGGGCCCCAGAAGGAGGCTGGGCGCTGGCCTCCCCTCCCACAGCTAAGTGCACTGTGCTCCCTTTGCTTTCCAGGCCTGGGTGAAAGCCTGCAGTTGGAGCCCTCCGAGACCAGCCCCTGCACCTCTCTAGACCAGACAGCACTGGAGCCCTGGGGAGCAGACGCAGAGGAGCTCTCTGTGCTCCCGCCAGGGTGCCCATGCAGGCAGCCCCACTGCCCAGGCTGCAGCAGAGCTGAGGCTGCAGAGGGAGTGGCCTCTCCCCACTTCTGGGGGCTGCCAGGATATTTTGTGATGTGACTACCAGGCTGTGTTCATCTGGGCTAACTGTGATTTTTAGACACTTGGCAATGAATTATTGCTAACGTCGAAGGACGCCACTTGAACATCTGCTTTGTGACAGCTGCTTCGTCTCACTGCTGCCCATTCAGGTGGTGCAATCTCCGACACTTCATGTGGACGTGAGAGCGTGTGGAGCACTGTGGTTCCTGCGCTGGCACCAGATCCAAATGTTGAACCACATGGGCTTCTTCTCCCTAATGCTCAGGAGCACCTTCATTAAACAGTCTCTAAGATGCAAGTTACAGAACAGCAAAAACAAACAAGCAAACAAACAAAAACCTAACAGTTTTTGTATAAAAGGGTAAACTATGTAAAGAACTAAGTGTTTCCTCAAATGGGAAGTACAAGAGTTTTTGTTCTTGATGCCAGCATTGCTGTGTTAATGTGTGTGTGTAATATATATATATATATATATCAATTGAAAGTTTATCTAAGCAAACTCTTATTTAACTACAGATATGTTTTCTTTCCTGGCACCTCACAACCACCCTCCTCCACACACTCTCCCTCCTTTGGTCTCTCACATCCACACTCATCCTCTCCACTATCACAACTTCAGATCTCTCTGTCTCTGCAATAGAGTGTAGGCACTCAGTACAAGTTGAGTGGGGATATACAATGTGTACAATGTGTATCTTTCAAGGTCAGGCTCACTTTGTTCAACATTAAATCTTCTATGTTTATCCATTTGAGTCAGACAATATGACCTCATCATTTCTTAGAGCTGTGTAATATTCCACAATATACATGTGCCACAGTTTTAAATCAAGTCATCAGGTTTTGGACGCATAGGCTAGTTCCGTGTGTTAGCAATTGTGAATAACGCTGCAGTAAACGTGCATGTGCAACTGTTTTTCTGACTGAGTGTTTTACTATCCTTTGGGTAAACACCAAGGAGTGGAATTACTGGGTCCTATGGAAGCTCTGTCTGTATGTTCCTGAAAAACCTCCATATTGCTTTCCACAGAGGCTGAATCAATTTATATTCTCACCAACAGTGTAAGCTATTTTCACCATAGCCCTGCCAGTAACTGTCATTCTTTATTTTTAGATCCTCACTATTCTGATGGGTTAAATGGTATTTCATTGTGGTTTTAATTTACATTTCCCTTATAACAAAAAATTCGTCCATTTCATCTGGGTTTTCTGGTGTGTTGATATATAGTCACTCATATTATTCTTTCAAATTTTCCTTGTATTTTTGAAATAATGGTTATAATATTACCAGCTTAATTACTGGTTTTATCTATCTGGTTCCTTTTTCTCTTTTTCTTGATTAGTCTAGCTAATAATTTACCAATTTTGTTTACCTTCTCAAAAAAAAAAAAAGCCAGCTTTTTGTTTCACTGCCTTTTTTGTATAGTTCTTTTTATTCTCTATTTCATTTATTTTAGCTCTGATCTTTAGTATATCTTCCTTTTTAAATTGTTAGGGTTTTGTTTTTCTTTTACAGTTATTTAAAATGAGATGCTATTTATCTGTCACCTTTACATTTTTTTTCTTGTGAGCACAAATGACTATAAACTCACCCCCTTATGACTGCTTTTGCTATATCCCAAAGGCTATAGAAAATAGTGTGCTCTCAACTCCAGCAAAAAAGCACAAAAGAAAAAATAATTCATGGCCAAATGTCTAAAAATCACTGCAGAGCCTCAAGTATATGAAAAAAGGCAGGAAATACTCCCTTCAGAGGAACACAACAATGTCACATCAATTGTGGAGAAAACAATTGTAATCACAGAAATTTCCAAAGAAAATTTCAGAATATTTATCATGACTTAAGTCCATTAGATACAAAAGAAAACAGATAACCAATTTCAGGAGATGAAAAAGTCATTCCTTGACTTGAAGGAGAAATTCCATAAAGAGATAAGACATTCTGAAAAACAATCAAACAGAACTTCTGTAGTTAAAGAATCCAATGCAGGAAATCAAAACCTCCTTTGAGAGTATTAGATTAATACTTTAGATTAGCCCATGCAGAAGAATCTCTGGACTTGAAGACAAAGTTTTTGACTTAGTCCAATCACCCAAAAGAGTGTGAAGATAACCATTAAAAATTAGGGAAATTCTAGATACTATTAAACAGATAAATATTTGCATAACAGATATTCCAGAAACTAAAGAGATGGGTGAAAGTTTAGAAAATGTCTTTCATGATAAATTAGTTGAATACTTTGGAAACTTACAAAGGCATACAGAAATCTAAATCAAGTAAATAATAGAACACCAAATAGATTTAGCATAAGGAGATTCTCTCAAGATACACAGTAGCCAAAGTTACATAAAATCAGACAAAGACAGTATTTTTAAAATTACAAGACAGAAACTTCAAGTTATTTACAAAGGTTACCCCATTAGACTAACAACAGCAGACCTCTCAACTGAAAAAATGCAGGCAAGGAATAAATGAGAAGACATTTAAAACTCTCAAAGCAAAACAAGTTCAGCCAAGAGTACTCTAACTGGCAATATCATCCTTCAAACAGGCAGGAATTAAATGATTTCCAGATAAACACAAACTGAAAGAATTCACCAAAAGCAGGGCAGGCCTTCAGGAAATAGGGGGACACTACTCCTGGGACACTAAAGGGGGCTAAATAGAAGCAAGAGAAATAGTAAATGGCAGAGCTAAGTCCACGCATACTGATAATCGCCTTGAATGTTAATGGATTACATTCTCCAACTAAAAGACGCAAGTGGAAAAACTAGAACCCTCTGTATGTCGCTTACCAGAGACACCTCACGGACAGATATACACAGATTGAAAGTAAAGGTCTGAAAAAGGGTTTCATTTTATGCAAAGAGAAATGAGAAAAGGCAGGAGTTGTGATATTGATATCAGATAAAATAAACTTTAGGATAAAAGCATAAAATGACAAAGAAGGACCCTACATAGGAGGACACTAAAAGAATTAATTCATCAAGAAGATATAACAATCATAAATATTTATGCACCCAGTGCCAGGGCACCCAAGTATGTAAAAGAAATGCTGCAAGAGCTGAAGGGAGAGAGAGACTGCAGCACACTAGTTACTGGAGACTTCAACACCCCGTTGTCACCACTGGACAGGTCATCTAGACCAAAACTAAACATAGAGACAAAGGAACTAGTTTGTGCCATAAACCAACTGGACTTAAAGTAACTAAATAGAACATTTCATCCACCAACTACAGAATTATACTTTTTTCTCATTTCCACAGGGAACGTTTTCAAAGTTTGACCACTTAATAGGCCACAAAACAAGCTTCTATGTATAAAGTGTAGAAACTTTACCCAGCACCTTCTCTGGCCACAGTGAAATTAAACTGAAAATCGACTCCAGAAAGAGGCCTCAAAAATACACAAAATATGGAAACTAAACAACCTACTCCTGAATGACTTTCAAAATACTAAAGAAATTAAGACTGAAATAAAAAGGCTCATTGAAACCAATGATAATGAGCACACTCCTCTCCATAAAACCTACATATTTTTAAAGCCCCCTAGCACAGTTAAACTTTCATTTTGTGTTCACAAAACATAAAACCATTGTACCATCAAAAATGCTATAAATTAGTTTAATGGAGATCTTATTTTAAAGGAAGACATTTGATAAAAACCATTAGTATCACTGTTTTCATTATTAGTTTGTTAAAGTTTTTTTTCTCCAGGCCAGCCTGGTGGTGTAGTCAATAGCAAACTAAACTACAACGCTGGAAGCCACATGGCTGACCCTAGGTTCCGCCTGGGTCGAGACCCTGTCAAAGGAGATCGTCTCTCTCTGCACATACTCTCTACCATGAATAAAAATAAACTTAAAAACATAGTTTCTTTAATTTCTGCAGGGAAGGAGAACATTTAAGATGTTAAAAATTAATGTTTAAATAAATTGACATTTCTTTTCCACTTTTTTTATCTCGTATTTAACTTTTATTTGTTCTTCTAAAATCATGCATATTGAGAGAGACAGAGATGCTTCAATCCTCCAGCCTCCTATAGTAGTTTTGGCCATAGGGCAAGTGCTATATGCCCTAACTTTTTTAACTCCTTCTGAGGAATTCTAGTTTTAAGAAGGAATGTAACATTTCCATATCAAAATAATCAAGAAATATAATTAGGTCTAGTATTTTATTATTTATCCCTATAATGCAGCTATGATTTTATTTTCAGGCACATGATACCACTACAGATAGATAGATACATAGAAAGATAGATAGATAGATAGATAGATAGATAGATAGATAGATGATATACATACACACACAGCTACATATATGTACATATCTGTGTAATAACTGTGCTATAATATGTGTGAATGGCTTTGTGATATAATGTGTGTGTGAAATGCAGAATCCATATGTCTACTGAGAGACAGGAGAGTGAGAGAAAGACAGAGATCGCTACCCCATACATGTATCCAGTCATCTGTATGCTGACGCCAGGATGTCCTCTGGGGTTTTTGTTATAGTGGCTCTCAGAGGTCAGAACTCACTACGTGGGAGCCAGGCTCTGTTCTCCGCCGACTCGGTTTCATAAAGCAGAGGTGTCACATTTGCACAGGGAGACACACCAGAGCAGAGCTGTGTGATACTGTATGAATAAAGCTCTCTATGCAGAAAAAATACCTTCCCTTATCTGTTACCCAAGATGTGCTGAATTTACAAAATATGGCATAAGCTCATCTGTATGTAGGCCAGAAATAGGCCCAGATGACATTGTTTCTGCCCCCCCTCCTATCTGAAGCACAGAGACTTAGAATTAAAGCCACTGGTCAAAGCCATCATAACCCCACACAGAATTCCCAATTTCCTATCATCTGCATCGTTCAGGCACATTGAAAAGTGCTATTGAAGTTGTTTCTTCTCAAAACCTGCTCTGATGGGTCATTCTACTGCTTAGGAATGTCCTGTGTTGGGCTGGTCCTATGGCCTAGCGGTCAAGGCCAGCAGATCTCATGTGGCTGACCGCATGGTCTCCCCCAGCCCAGTGCACGTGTGTGCCCCAAATCCTAACAGGATGAAGGAATGGAGAAGGAATTGCATTGTGAACATACCCCAGTGGGGGGTGCTTCCTCTCTCTTTCTCTCTGTATCTGTCTGTCTGTCTCTCTCCAGAGGGCACATGGACCCTCTGGCAAAATAAAAGATGACAAAAATGCTCCACATGTGCTGCAGGGCACAGGACGAACCGTCAGCCTCTCAGCTGGCAGTGGAAGCCATTTCAGAATGTTGTACCTAAAGAGAATTTCAGGTGTTTCTCTTACTGCTGCCCAGAGGTCACTTCCACTCCAGCCACACAGGCGAGATGACATCCCATAAACGCACCTCCTCTTTTAGTTTCTCTGTTCCTTTTCTCAGGTGTGTGCTAGCATCCCTCTAGTCCAACTTCCCCAAGCCCACCAGAGCAGGTTTAGCTGAATGCCCTTCAGTCCTCTGCAGGCTTCCCTCACACCCATGCCATGGGGCCATGTCCCAGACCTGGATCACACGTGCATACTGACTGCCATGTTCCAAGGATGTGCTCCCGGTGTGGCTTCTGTGGTCAAGTCCTCACGTAGTGTCTACTGTCACGGCCACCTTACTTAATCCTCACAGCAATCCCCAAAATACCCAGAACTGAGGGATAAAACTGGATCTGAGAAAGGTTAAATGATTACTCAAAACTATTAAGTTATTGGGAAACTAATGACATATTTTTCTATGCAAAATGCATCATGAGTTTTCCGACAATCTAATAGCATGTGGCAGGGCTAAGATTTAATTTCACATCTTTTTGACTCCAAAGGCATGTTCTTCCGAATTCTGAGCAGAGATCTGTGTTAAAGTCTATGGGGCCTCCTAAATGACTGGAATTCATGCCACCTGGACTCAAGTGGAGATAATAAAATAGCACTCCGATCTGTCAGGAAACCAAATCAGGGATGTGGTTTTCACAACCGAGTTCTGACTTTGGGTTTTGAAAATGGAGATATAGCAGCCAGCACGTGACTGCTCCTCCAGTTGTCTTCCAAGTGCAAGCTCATTTACAGAATGGGATTCTGATTATTCAACGTGCAAGTCTCAAGCTCATTTGAGGGATCAAAGGACAACAACAAATGCAAAATAAACAAATAGATTATAAACACTTCCATATCTAAACATATTGTACATAGCACATGTTAAACATATCGTAGCATTAAGTAATCAACATATTGCCTGTATCTCGCCTAAGAATAAAACATAAAACTTAATAATAAATACTAAAATAAATGAGTGGTGTGGATGGGTTCTACATGAGAAATGCCATGTCATATCTCCAACCATCCCTTTCCCCTCACTCTTCAGTTCTATCGCAGATGTCCTTTCTTCTGTCCCCATCTTCTATTTCCTCCATCTTGGTACAACTTGTCCCTTGAATGAAGCCTTTACACCATGGCCATGCACTTAGGGACCCTTACACAAACTCCTCAGCTCCAAGAGACACACTGTATCACTCTGCTTTTCCCTTCCTGGGAATCTCCAACCCTACCATCTCCTCCTCCCAAGTCACTGTGTGCTATGGACAAAGCAGTCACTTGTAGGTGTCACCAGAGAGTCACGCGTGCCCCACTTTCCTTTTCATTCTTCCATTTCTTTATGTGGTTAGGTCTGCATGTCATGTCCTCCTGCCCTTTTCATGCATTGAGCTCAGAGTCCTATTCTCTCTGTATTTTCATCAGGAGTCTTTGGCTTCAGCTCTCTGCAAACCCTTAATGCCATCCGCAGAAGTTCCCCTTTCTCCCCTTCTTCTCCTTGATCTTGCTCTGTAACTGAACCCATGCTCCCATTTGCCCTCAGAGAAGGGAGTGCACCTTTTCCAGGCAATGCCAAGGCCTTTTCTCACGTCTCACCCCTTCCAGATATTACTCAACAAGAGCTGCGTTTCTCACATATTTGCTGTCTCTACTCTCTGTATATGTATATTCCAGGCCCTGGGGGTGTGCTGAGCAGTCTTCTCTTCCAAGCACGGTGTGCTCCATTGAGGAAGAAGGGACAATCGAATAATAAGAAGCAACCAGAACTTCCTATCCTGCCCCTTACCCCAGTAAGCTCTCCTCTGTCTGCAAACCTAAGACAAACCTTCTCATCTCTCTTCAGGTGACTAAGACTAGTGGTAGACACTAAATTCACAGACATGACTGATACAAGGCAGAAAATCAAAAATTCTTAAACAGATTCTTAGTGCTATGGAAACATGGAAGAACCAGTTATTCCTAATGCACGTCTGGGGCGGGTGGGACGAATAGGTCATCTATACTTGTCTTCCGACGTTATTTTTCATGAAAACACAGAGAGCAGATGGTAACACTCACATGGCAGATTGGGGGTAAATGGACAAGGCCATTCACGGGCAGAGACACCTGGCGGACCGGCTCACTCGGGGCTGGAGGGTGGCAGTTCTGGCAAACCTGGAACCCACCCGGCGCAGCATCTGTGTTGCTGCACTTTTGAGCAGCAGAGAAAACCCACCCAAGGACGACTGAGAATGTGGAAGCAGCCCATCCCCACCGTGACTGAGCCTTCATCTTGGCCTTACGTGTTCTCCACAGGAAGAGGGGCCCGGCCACAGTGACAAACACAGTAGAGAACCAGGGCATGAAGTAGGGTTACACAGAGAGGGGATTCGGATCTGGAACTGGCTGGTGTAGTAGTATGCACCTAAAATCCTAGCTAACCAGAAGCTTAGGACAAGGATTGCAACAACAACAAAAAACCCTGTCAAAAATGCCTCTCTCTGGGATCAGCAGTTAGCGTAATGGCTATGTCACTGGACTCCCACGTAGTCGACCGTGGTTCAGGTCCCGGACCCGGTGGCTTAAACTCACGCTGGGCGCATGTGCATGCGTGCCCAAGATCCCGAGAGGAGAATGGAGGAGAAGAGATTGCAGCATAGCCATCCCCTCTGGGGGGGTGATTTCTCGCTTTCTGTCTTTCTGTCTCTCTGTCTGTCTGGCGAGCACACGTGCCCTATAGCAAAAACCTCTCAAAAAAAAAAAAATACCTCTCTCTCTCATTAAACAAAACTAAACAGGGACAGGCAGGAAACATATAACAGCACCTTACAAATTTTAGGAAACGAATGTTAAATCATCAATATAGTTTTAGACATGATGACCAAAGATACGTGCAGTCTGTCAGTTGCTCAGTATGGTGTATAATCTGAAGATCAGTGATCAACAATAAGTTGACCAAGATAAAAGCTTAGTTGCATTCAAATCCCAGGTCTGGGCTGGCCAATGGAGCCATGGTGAAACACAGGGCTGCACAAGGCTCACGTGGAGGGTGCTGAGTGCATGTCCAGAGCCCTTCCTGAACAGGTTGGGCAGTGCTTGCCCGTGATCTGGGGCTGATGAAGCTGACCATGGCTTAAAGACCATTTTGGAAGTGCTATAACTCGGTCTCTCTCTCTCTGTCTGTCTCTCTTGCTCATGGACAAAATAAGCAAGTGTTTTTATTCTTATTTTTTTAAAAGAAGTCTTCTCGATTTAAGTGGATGTTTCTTCTTTCTCCCTGGACCTGGTTGTGGAGTGGCTGGATATGCAGGTTTCTAGATGAGATTATAGGTCTACCTCTATCAGGAGGTCAACCCCAAAATGCAGCAGACGCCAGATCATGAGGGCATGGAGACACAGGCTTCCCTGTGCCTGCCGCCATGATGGGCAAACACAGGAAAGAACACCCAGTTCAAGGGCAAGTGTGACAACAGAGCAGACACGTGGCACTACGGCCTGAACCTGGGGAAAGCGGAAGAGTTGTGAGAAATGATCAGACTCTGGGTGTATTTGACAATAGAACCAATGGGATTTCCTAGAGGATTGGATATGCGTTCAGAGCGGGAAAAAAGACATTAAGGGTAATTCCAATGTTTTGGCCTGAATAACTGCAAAGAGGGTGCTGCCTTCCTCTTTGTCCAGTGCGAGCAAAGAAATCTGAGGACAACCAGTTGCATGGTGGTTGAGGGGACGGAGTTCCAATGGTCAGTACTGTGGTTCAGGTCCCAGACCCAGCAGCTTGAAAAACATTCTGGAAGCATGTTCATACATGCCCCACATTCCAAACGGAGGGGAGATGGAGCGAAGAGAGTTCAGCATGACCATCTCCCCTGGGGGGTAACTTCTCACGTACCCTCTGTTTCTCTCTTGCTGTCTCTCTCCAGGGAATGCACACACCCTCCAACAAATTTTATAAAGAGAAGAAGGAGAAAGAGAGTAAGAAGGAGAGGAAGAAGGAGAAATAGGAAGAGGAGAGGAAAGAGCAGAAAATAGAGGAGGAGAGATGAGGAAGTAAGAGAACAAGAGGGAGGAGGAAAAGATGGAGATGAAGACAAAGAAGAAGGAAGAAAAGAAGGAGGAGAAGAAAAAGAGGAAGAAGAAATTTGTTTTGGAAATTGGTTTTGGATTCATTGACTTTAAGATTCAAGTAGGAAGATCAGTTAGAAATTACATTATAAAGAAAAATCTCTGGACGAGACATACAAATTTGAGAGGTGTCACAATGTGAATGGTATTTAAGTCTTTAAGGCTCAATAACATTTCTTAGAAATCAATGTAGAAAGAGGCAAGAGACATTCTAAGGTCCCAATACCATCATTTTGGACATTCAGATGCAGAGAGAAATACTGAGAAGTGAACACAGAAGCCTGGGCAGGCACGACCAAGCAGGGAAACCAGGAGGGAGTGCTGTTCTGAACGCCAAGAGAAGACAATGTCTCAGACAGGAGTGTCAGACTATTGAGGAACGTGACAGGGAGTTGCCTGTTAGGTTAGCAACTAAGAGGGCAGTGTTGACTTCAAGAACTATTTCCTTACAGTGATGGAGAAAGAAACCTGATTTCAGTGGGCAAGATGAAATGGGATCAGAGGGACTAGGCAGAGAGGATCGGACAATACCTGGGGGCTTCACTGTAGAGCGTGGAGGGAGAAATCGAGTAGCACTTGGAAGGGATGTGGAATCAAAGATGTTTTCTTCATGGAGACATTTCAGTGTGTCCATGTGACACAGGAGTGACAGAAGACTTGATGATTCAGTAAAAGGATAATGATGTCCATGAGTAAATTACAGAGCGGGGCCCTCATTCCAAGGGGCTTTGCTTTAGACAGGACCTGCCAGAGGTCCTTCATAAGAACAGCAGGTGAGGGTCGTGTGGATTCACTGGCGCATGTTGTAAGGGTAAGAAATTCCTTTCTAATTGCTTTTATTTTTCCCAAGGTTCGAGAAGGCAAGGCCATTAGTAGACAACCACAGAAGGAAGTATTGGAGGATTGGTGTGAAAGAAACGAGTTTTCTTCCTGGAGCAAAAGTTAAGGAATTAGGAATACGTGAGCTGCTGGGCAGCATGACAGCCTATCTGAAGCTGATGGTCATGAATTTAAAGAGGGCTCAATCACTCTGATTCTGACTTCTCTACATCCATGTCCAGTTTCTTGATGCATGGACATAATAGGAAGAGGATGGATTTCATGAGCAATTCAGATGGCAAGAGAGGTAAGCAAGGGGAGGCTTCTCTAGACCATGGATTCTAATCTGGAAAGAGGAAGACAGGAGGGCCTGAGGGAGATAAGGGGTGGAAACAATATGGCAAGAACAGCTGGGTAAGAACAGCTGATCATCGGTCTGTTCATGTTGATGAACCATGAGACTCCAGGGACTTGGGTGAGTGTGCAGGAGACACGGGGAATGATGAGCACAGAGTTAATTTCTGGAATTCTCTTTACAGAGGGGCATACTGGCTAACAATGACATGATATATAATGTCACCTTGCAAACAGAGGTCTGAGTGGGTAAGCTCATAGGAGGAAATGAGGCCCAAGAACTGAGAACAAGGTTTGGAAAGGACCGTCTGTGTAACTCTGCAATCTCCCAGAATTGTGACAGAGAGAAGAGGAAGAAGGACAGCAGTGGAGAGAACAGGGATAATTCAACAAGTAGGAATTTACGGATCATCTGGGGAGTGTCAGAGGAAAGAGGGGAATCAGAGAGAATGATCTGAAAGTGGTAATAAAAAGTGAGATGGGGGCCCATGCCACACATGCCTGGTGTATTTTTCAATCCCCAGGTGGGACTCTAATCACAGGATCACTCATACGGGATCCGGCCTCCTTAACCACCACACTGGCTGGCCCATAAATGTTTCATTATTAAGAAAGAAGGAAAAAAAGAAAAATTATGTTGTATCCTCATTTTAAAAATTAAAGAACAAGAAAATAAACCAAATTATGACCGATGTAAAAAAAAAAATCAAAGTTTACAAAGAAAAAAGAAACAGAAAAAATGAATTCAATGTCAACTCCTTATAAAAAACAATACAGTGGATACACTTCCTCAGTTAGAATAGGAAAGAAAAGGAGCAAAACTGAGAGAGGGCAGAAATGAGAATGGAGACAGGAGACAAAAGTGAACCTCGAGAGAGACCAAACAGAAAAAAAGAACTATAAGAATTTTAAGACAACTCTACGGCAATAAATTTGTACCCCTGGGGGAAAGGGATCAATGTCTCAGAAAATACAAATAAACGAAAGTGCGTGGGTAATTGGAGATGTGAATGGACCGGTTGTCACGGACCTGCGATGGGTCCATTTCTGATGAGTTGGGTGGTGCTGGTGACTCTGTGCAAGCTGCACCGGGAGCCGTGGTCCTCTCTCTCCCCGTGACCGGTATTCCCACCCCTCGGCTCTCACACGTGCAGACCTGGCCCCACTCTCACACTGTCGGTGCTCTACTTCCCACTTAGAGATTGCTCGCTAAAAGGCAGTGAACTCATGAAAGAGAGCATCCACATTCCAGCCTTCCCTGGGACCCACACTGGGTCTCCCACCGAACTGCGAGGGATGACCAGCTCCCCTCCGCACGGCCCTCATCCTCTCTTAACAAGAAATATTTCTTCCCTCTAACTCACCTCGATTTTTCCTTCTAATTAACCCCTTCCCATCAAAATGCCAGTTTCCTCTTGTAAAAGCAAATCCTTCCTCCAGCTCACATTTTCTCGAACGACTGCTGATCCATTTCTCTATTTCCCGTCGTAAAACACTCCGTGAAATGCTTTTCTGTACTCACCAGCCCCAGTTCCTCTCCTCTCATTCCCTCTTGAACTCACTTCTCTTCCTTTCAGCCCCTGGACTCCACTGACCCGGTGGCCTGCCAGTCCTGAGGACAGCCCACTCTGGGCCCAGCTCTTGCATTGCCAGAGGGCAGGGTGAGCTCAGGGAGAGAGCACCTGGACGGGGAGCGTGGAGAGCGCCGTGGAACTGCGAGCCCTGTTCCTCTGTCTCTCCAGTTTTGTGGGGATTTGGGACAGGCATGCACATACACCTGGTATGATTTCCTAGTCACCAGGGCCAGGGTTCAAAACACAGTCGGCCCTTTGGACTCTCACTCCGTAACCGCTAGATCAGGTGCCCGTCTGAAGGAGGCCGCACTTCCTTCCCGATGGCACGTCTCCAGCTCTCCTCCTACCTTCCTGGTCACTCGGCATCTCCTTCGCTTTCTTGTTCCTGAGTGCGGGGGTGCCCTAGAGCGTAGTTCTCAGATATTCCCCACTCCATTTATAACCCTTCTACGACGTAGTCCCAGGTCACGGCTTTAGACACACATAACCCAGCAGCTGAACCACACCTCTACTCTGGGCCTCCCCTGGTGCCCAGGGCCTGTCTGTCGCCTCCACGTGACACTCTGGTAGGCCTGGCTTGCAGGCCTGCTCCCCCAGAGCTGCCATGCTGGTGAATGGGCTACAGGTTGAATTAGGTGTTTCATGCTCACATGAGAGCGCTAGCTTTTAGTACCTTGGACGATGTTCGCGTTTCGAAATAGCGATGTTGAAGGTGCGATTTTAAGTTAAAATGAGGCTACTCAGCACAGAATGGGCCACAGACACGCCAGCCGGAAGGCATGTGCAGGGTCAGAGAGGGAGAGAGGAGAGCTTGCCCAGGGCAGGCACCCTGGGGAGTGCTGAGAGGGGAGGCCCAGATCCGGCAGTGCCCCTGGGACCAGGGAACGCCAGATTGTCCCAACCAGAAATCAGAGATGCTTAGGACAGATCGCCAGGACTCCTCAGAGGGCACCTTGATCTGACCCCCAGCCTCCAAGAGTCATGGGACAATGAAACCCTGCTGTGGAAGCCACAGCAGCTGGGAGACTGGCCCAACCCTGAGTCTACTCTAGTTCCTCCAGCCCAGCCTGCCATTGGTCCTCTGCTCGTCCTGTCTCTGCACCTGCCTTCACCATTTCTGCAGTAGAAGCCGTGAGCTGTCTCATCACTGCCAGCACTGACCGGCCCAGACACGCCCCTCGGGAACAGCAGAGCAGCCCCTGGCCAGCCTACCTGCCACTGCGCTTGCTTCTCAGCTTGTTCTTCAAGGACACCTTTTGAAGTTGCCAGATCACATTGCTTCACCTCTCCAAACTCTCTGCTTCTGTCCCCTTCAGTCAAGGCTGAATCCTTTACCACCGCCTGCGGGGGTGTCCCTCTGAGGTCTCTGCTCTGCCCATCTCAGGTTCCCCATTCCAGCCATGTGGATCTCACCCCTGCTGTTCCCTGGCAGTTGTCCTTCCCTCTGCGAAGACCCCAGCCACCTGCATCACCCTCTTCCCCCGGACCTGCTCCCTGGCTGCTTCCTTTAAGCGTCTACTCTCTGGACTCCGTGGGACACAGGTTCCTGCTCCTCCTCCTTCCAGCCCTGGCTCTGCTCTGTCTTTCTCGGCCTCCCTGCCTGTGCCACCCCAGACATGGGCGCTCCGTCTCTGGGCTTTGCCTGCCCACATTGGAGCCCACGCCTTGCTGGGGAGGGAGGGCCCTGGTCTGGCCTGCTGCTGCTTTCTGATGGTCAAGAGCATCACCAGGCAGATGGCAGCACTCAGGGAACGTCCCTGAGGGGATGAACGGACAGCTGGGGACTGCGAACACCAGCTCCCTGCACTCGTCCAGGGGCTGTGGGCCGAGCATTAATCATCCCTGTCCAGGGCCTCCTGGATGAGCGTACTGAGCTCTTCAAGCTGCCGTCACGTCAAGAACCCGTGGTGCTATTTCTGGCCGTCTCTAAGGAGAAGTCAAAGGGTGAACGGTCTTGAAGCCGGGCTCGCTCCGTGATTGCTTCCAGCACACCGCACAGCCCCTGGAGAGTGCCCGACGTGAAGAGCGGCCACCTCGGGAACTGGAACCCACACTTCAAACTGAAAGATGCTTCATGTACTGTACGGGCCGCTTTTATGAATGTGATCTATTACAGATCGTTAACTATGCCATAACATTCTTTATGTTAAGTCAGCAGTTTTCAAAGCAATTTCCTTAATTATTTTCTCATGTTAGAGCCCAAATGGTAAAATTTGGAATTTTGCAATGGTTTGGCCACGTTTATACTTAGTTCACTACCTTTCCAGAGGGAAGAAGAGCAAAGATATGGAAACGTTAGATGTGGAAAGTTCTAGAATAATGTTTACAGATAATTATATCACAACCCACTGTAGCCACACTGGTTTTTATTATTATTATTACTATTATTATTATTTTTCAAAGCAACTTGGTTTTCTGCATCTTTTTGAAGCACCCAGCATTTGATGATATTCAAGGAGATGATGCCATCCAGATGTCTGGTTTTGACCTTTAAATTTTGTGGGATTGTTTGCACTAAAATAAACCATGATTTGGGCCATTGTCAATTTACTGCCGTGTATTAGTGAGACCAGGCTTTGAGTTGCCTTTCTCAGAAAGGGGAGAGGGACAAGGAGGTTTGATGAGGAGGGGGCTGGGCTTTCTCTCACTGAGGCTTCCCGCCAGCCCACCCTGCGAAGATTATAGGCTCCCTCCCACGGAGAGTGTCTCTCTATCGCCCTGGAGCAGCGGCTGGTGTCCCACAGGCTCAGGAGCTGCTGCGGAAGTTCCCGCTGTAGGAGGCGGCACAGCCTCAGTCACACAGGGACAGTCTGAAGAAAAACGTTCCACCTCCTGGTCAGGCTCGTCTCAGCGCTGCTTCCTAACTAACCAGAGGAGTGGAGTGGCTCCTTAGATGCCAGCTTCACACAGTGCCACTAATGTGCACCTTTCCCCAACAATGACTTTGGAGGAAGCTCCAGTTATTGGCATAAAGATGGCATGAGGAATCAGATCGAAATGTGAGCCACACAAGGGAAGCAGCCACAAAGCGGACTCGTGTTTATTGCCTTGATTTTCACTCATCAGCACATCATCATAACCGGCAGTTTGTCTTCACCGACACCTTTAAAAGGACAGGTGTGGGAGTTGTAGCTCATGCGTGTCTGAAGCTCTGCATTTACTCAATTTCGTTTTGGCCAGGAAGGCCACAGATAAGACTGTCATTGAACCCAGTACAGTAGATGTGTGATAACTACTTAGATATTCACACAGCATCATCAAAATTAGGACCTAACATTGAAATATGAAGGTGACCTCCCATTGTTTGACTTTTCAGCAAGATCGTTGCTGACAGCCTCATTTAATGCCATGGAAATGTGTGTTTGGGCCTCCTTAAAATGCCAACCAATACATTTGAATTCAGGGTAGACACAGAGCTCCTATTTCTAGGGCATGGTTTTGCAGTTTGATGTAAAATGTTAACAGGGCAAATTTGGGTGCTTACGAGTTTTAGAATCCAGAGCGTAGCCTATTCTTGCCTTGAAAAGGAGGAACCATCAATATAGTCAGCAAACCAATGGAACAGATGCCTTTGAGCTTCCCCCGAATCTAGCCAAAGTCCTCCCCTGTGTTATATTTCTTCCAGGCCTGCTGGAAGAATTTATCTTGTCAGTGCCCAGAGAAGAAGCATTGATTAGGCCTGTTTTCATTAGCCGCAACTGGTAAAAGTAAAAACAAAAACTGACCTATCTAAATCAGGGCTGGCAAAACCAGAATCAGCTTACAGTACAAGTTCCAGGGGCAGTATAAAATGTCAGAATGTACTCTGGTTATCTCACTGGTTCTATAGCTTTTGGAAAACACCTATCTGTCTATGGAAAGGCACAAAATTTCTCTAATCTTTATAGAAATATAAGTTTATATAACAGATGAGATCAAAAGAGAAAACAGGAGTAAGAAGAGGAGAGGTGAGATGTTTTCTTATTAACGCTAAATGCAGGGTTCACGTTCAAGAAGGGACTTGAAAGCTTCAATTCATCAATTCACTGGGATGTATTTACAACAGAATGCTGATTCATTACTGCTTTGTGTGATCCAGAGTTTAGTCAAATGTTTATTAAAATAAAACATCCTGGTGAAAACTGTTAGTGTACTTTCCACGTTAACCAGGAGAAGGGGAGGTTCTGAACTTCACTGAGTGTGTCGCCGAACAGCAAAGATCAGGTGGATCCCAGGTGTCTCATTCTGACTGCAGGAGTCATTGTCTGAGGCCAAAAATTAGGTTGTCTGAAAAGTCATGCACATTTTTGTGTAGAAAAACAAAGAAAAAATACTTCGTGACTTTTCTGATTACTCAGGAGCTCTCTGTAGAAGGTTTAGGAGATTAAACAGTCGTTATTCAACTCTTCCTCTTAAATTTCTTCTATGAAATGAAATGAGATTACTATTGTTGGGACCAGTCACGTAAAAGTTAATACATGATTCTTTTTAAAAATATAGTCGAACTGGGACCAGCAGATGGCTTAATGGTTATGTCGCTGGACTCCCACATAGTTGACTGCAGTTCAGTTAAAACTCATGTTGGGTGCATGTGCATGCATGCCCAAAGTCCCAAGAGGAGAATAGAGGAGAAGGGATTACAGTGCAGCTGCAATCATTCCCCCAGGGCATGATGTCTCGCTTTCTGTCTCTCTGTCTCTCTGGTGAACAACACACACCCTGAAGGAAAAAATCTCTCTATATAAAATAAAAAAATACACATATACGTAAAAGGTATTTGTTGTCAAAATGACCCTTGAAAACTTGCTAGGAAGATGCACTGCTGAAGGCTGACAGAGCCTTTCAACAAGACTAACAAGTTCAACTTTTACTTAGAAATGTCAAAACAGTACTGCTTCTGGGGCTGAGTACCAATCAAAGTCAATGGAATCACAAGGGCCCAGGCTCTCCCTTCTATCAGGACCACAGAAATAAGTCCCACCTCGTGTTCACAGGCGTGCACACCCCAGGCAGCATGGAAGCTGAGCCACAGGGCTGGCTGAGCTCTGCTCCTTTCCCCTCTGGGGGCCCAAGTACACATAGCTGTGTCCAAACATCGTGCACCGAGTGTGGCATTTCGGTGGTCTTTTCTGAATGACAGCACTACACATTTAGGAGCCATGATCCCAACGATTGAACTTCATTTTAGTCTAACTGCCAGATCTCAGACCACTGCTCCCTCCTCGTGGGCTGTTTATTCCGATTATGTCTTCATATGGGTATTCCAGGGAAGGGATGTTGAGGGTGCAGACACTCTGGGACCGCAGCTCTGGAAATTAGCTTTCATTGGCTTTATATGCAAACAACAATGCTTCATTCTCACTGTTACCATAGCATTACCTGTCTTCTTTGTTTATTTCCTTAGTTATGAAGACTCCCTGTAGACTTCAAGATGTTGTCATCAGGTAATCCTTCATTTCAGATAACCTCTTCTTTTAGGTTTTGTCATAGGGCATGAGGGCTTGCCAGAGAGGAGAGAGACTCACTCTCAGGGGGGATGGCCACACTGGCATCCCTTCTCCTCCATTCTCCTTTCAGAATTTTGGACACACACACACACGTGCCTGGTGTCAGTTTCAGGCCACAGGATCCAGGATTCAAGTCACGGTCAGCCATGTGGGAGTCCAGCACCTTAACTACCATGCCACCTGCTGCCCCCCCGGATGAACTCTTAATAATAATTTTCTTGAAAATATAATGCATTTGATAAAATGTTTCCTAATGTAAATAAAGCTCCCCAAATAATCCTTGAATGTATTTAGCTTGCTTTTATTGTTCTCTATTTCTGTTCCTGAGTTGATCATTTATCTTAGAAAGGCGACAAATCCTTCCTGCCCACCAACAGCCCCCACAAAACAAGGGCCAGTGGCCTCTCTGCCCTCTGTCCCTTGCTGGCACGCCACTTCACACTTCCTTCTGCAGGAGACCCGAGTGCTGAGTGGCAGCGGCTGTGCTGTCGTTTGGTAAGGCAGGCACCTTTGGAGGGTGGGGTGGCTGCTGGAGCTCGGTAGATGGATTTGGAAGTTTCCTCCCAATACTCACAGTCCCTGCATTGGGACATCTCCGTGTGGTGCTGAGTGGGTGTTCCTCTGGGGTCATGGAGTCCCTGCATTTATGCTCACAGGCTGCCTGATAGACAGGACCCCTCTGCCTCGCGGGCTCCGTGGGGTGTGACCCGAGTGGTTTCCAGCTGCTCTGGTTACTGTTGTCCCATTTCCCACCACGGTGCATTGTTGCCTTTGGGGGCTTCTACACCCCAGCCCCTGGCCGGCATATTCCTCCACTGCGAGAGCAAACCCCTCTGCCACCAGCAAACGAGTGGTCCGTGGAGCCTGACGTTCCCCTGCAGCTCTGCTCTGACGAGTTAGAAGGTGCTGGTGACCCACCCTGGTCCCCCTATGTTTCCAGGCTTCCTCCCTAACAGCAAGTTTTTCCAAATTTCCCTTCACTTGCTATTCTGGACTTCTACTACTGGCTCGGATAGTGGAGCTATGTTTGCGTTTCCTTTGACACCTCCATCTTTCTGCTGCTGAAGGCCACTCCTCCGAGTGTGCTCTGTGACATTGAGCCCTGGACACACAAGCTCCCATCACCCCAGCTTCCACACAGCTGGGGATGTCCCAGTCAGACACTCGCCTTCACACTGCTCTAGGTGAGGGCAGGGCATCGACCCTCCTCCCCTAGACTGCAGACATGTTGACTTGTCTAAGACGTGCACACTTGGCCCTCGGTGATCCGTGCGTCTGAGCAGCTCAGGAGCCATGGAGGCAGGGAGCGGGCTGGGGTGTGAGGATGCAGTGAGAGGTCAGCTTCACCTTCTGCTGCCGGCTTCCTTCTCCACAGACGGTGTCCTGGCGCCCTCTCGCTCCACCCACAGAGGAAGGGCCAGATACCGCGTAGTTTTCTGTCATCAAAGAAACCCCTTTTTAAAAAGTCTATCCTTGAGAGGTCAGCAGGTAGCATCGTGGTTAAGGTACTGGACTCCCACATGACCAGCTGTGGTGCGAATCCCAGCCCCGGTGACCTGCTCTCTCACTTTCTTACTTTCTCTTTCTCTATGAATACATGTGCCCTATAGTAAATTAAATAATAATAATAATAAATACAATTTTAGAAATGATTATTTAAAGTCCACCCTTGATAAATGTTAAGGATTCTCTTAAATAGGTTAATGGTCGGGCTGTTGGACTGAGGGCTCTGAACACCCATTAGGTGTCTGGCTGCGAAATGTGTCTGACTCTCCGAGCAGGTTCTGGGGTCCTCTACACCAAAGCTCTGACGGGAGCCCTTCAGGATGACCAGCCAGCCCTGTGCTCTACCTCTCCTGCTGGCTGGCTCTCCCTGATGCTGGCTTTTGCCTGGATAACCCAGAATTGCCCCTGAAGTTCCCCAGTACTGGGTTCCATCTACACAAAGGACCCCCTTGCAACTGAATCAGTGGTGGATCCAGACTAGTCACTCTCTCTGAGAGCAGGTAAGCAGATGTGGGCTTTCACATGAGGGACTGGACAGCCTGTGAGAAGGATGCCCTGCCCACAGGGTTGGTGGCCTCAAGCTGTTCATGAGAGCCAAGCCCCCACATTCACACTTGGCCCTCAGGGGTCTGAGAACGACAGACACAGCTCCCACTACGTCAAGACGGGGAGTTATAATCCCCCAGAGTCCTGCCTGCAGGTTAGAGGTGTATACTCTCCGCTCCCATAGCTGAGGGAGGGAGGAGCCACCCTTGGTCCATGGGCTGAGGGTGGAGGAGGAGGAGGTGATAGAAGAGGACTCCAGGCACTGCTTTCTGGGGTGGTTCAGAGGGCGGGAAGAGGCACCTGGACAACAGAGGACGCCCTTCCCATGCCCGGGTAGGAACAGACTCTCCGCTTGCAGGCACTATCTAGCATGCATCCGCTGCAGAACCTGACTGCAGGACCCGCGTTCCTTCTCATCCTTTGGGGTATCCTTCTGCCCACTTAAGATTTTTTTCCAGTTTCTGGTAGATTCAGCTTTTCCCTCATGTTCAAGGAATCAGAGAGCTCACCACGGGCTGGGTGCCTTGTTCAGTGCTTCTGAAATAACCCTGCTGTAAACCCTACTGTGCAGTCCTAACTCTCCCAGGGTTTGGACTCCGATGGATTGAGGCTTGGAACAAAATGATCATTTATGTCATCTAAGAGCCAACTTGGAATCAAACCAGATCTACTGAAGATCCCGGATACTTGTGTTCCAAGGCCTTTGATCGGAGAGACCAATCAATTAAAAAGTGTGGAAGCTTTCCAGCTCCCAGCCTGAGTGGTCCTGCTGGGCCAGGGGCCGAGCCTCGCCTGGCCTGGCATTCAGAGGTGTCCAGCCCCGGCCTCGTAAATTAGTGAGGCGGCACTTCCTGCCGTGACATCGCTGGCAGCTAGGTCTTCGCGCTAATGTCTTTTCAACATGGGCCAGACGGAAACCACCTTCTCGGGGGAAAAACATCTTCTTAGTTCCTTTTCAGCTAAAAATCCAGGTTATCAAGAAGTGTCTTACACGGACCCACCTTCCCGAGAATGTTCTATTACGGTGGAGTCTGGCAGGCGTGGATTTGCATTTGCGTGTCTGTGAAATCACACTGAAAAATTCACACCTCCTCTGAAGCTGGCTTTAATGATACGCATTGCTGGCTTCTTTCCAGGACATGACTCAATAGCTCATGCCAAACCATGGTGGGGAGAAAAAAAATGACAGCTCTTCACTCTGCATCCAAACGTGGGAACGGTAATTTCTAGTAGACTCTTGTCTGTAGGGTAGTGGCTTGTACTCTACACAAGCGTTCTCACCGGGTGTGCAAAGCTGGTCCCAGACCACCACTCAAGGAGTACAACTCCTGTGTCAGTTTTGACCAGCGGGCTTCCGGTATCAGGGTAACATGGTTCTATTACAAACACAGAAGACGCAGAGCTGTCTAGGGACCCCAGCTGCCCCGGGAATGCAGTGCTTTTCCACAAGCCTCACCTGGGACACTTCAATGACTGGGGATTACTTCTGGGGAAAACTGGCCATTCTCCTCAAGCATAATTCCAGCTGGCAACAATAGCTGGTGTTTCACAATTCAATCTAAGACGTGCTGCTGGAGAAAGCATGATCCCGCACAGTGGCTGGCCACCCAGAACAGTTCAGGGGAGCGGGGACTGGCCCCGCTGCGCTGGCGGGCAGTAGGCACCCTTGTGAGAGGCGGAGCCGCATGGGAGGCCCGGAGCTGGAACCCGGGTCCACCTGGGTACTCTGCACATGCCTGTTATCCTGGCTGGTCGGTCGGCTGTGCCAGGGAGACTGGGGCAAGGAGCACAGTGTGACAAGCCTCTGTCAGGGTACCTGTCTCTCTTTCTTGCTCAAGGAAATACATTTAAAAAAATATGAAGAAGCCGTGTACTCCCTCAAGAGCAGAAGAAGAATGTATTAAAAATAGTTACACATTTAGAAAATCCTCACTCTCTTCAGCCAGCTTTATGAAGGAGAACCGAGACCTCTTTCCCAGAACCCTGGGCTCAGAGCAGCTTTGGTGGAACTACTCAGGGGCAGGGCTCGCAGTTTTCTCGTATCTGATACCAGCTGTCTGGCTCAGGGTCAGCAGACTGGACTCTCCACCCAACTGCTACCAGATGGCGGGCACTCCTGGCCGCCTGGGCCCCAGCACTGCACCCTGGAGCCTGACTCCATGCCAGATGCCACTGCGGCTTCCTGAAAGGGGCAGCCCAGCCCTCCTTCCTCCACACCGCTCACAGGCTTGCCCTAAGGCCAGAGGGTTGGATCCCATTCCTTGTTCCATTTACCTGAAGCAAGACGTGGACATAGGTCTTTTCCTCTCATGGGAGTCAGTTCTCAGATCCAGGTTTAAAGAGCATTCTGTGGGAGAGCAGTGGCTGTGTCTGGGTTACCTGACGAGACCGGGCACAGTTCAGCCAGAGGTGCCCCTGGGCTGTCGCTGCTGAGGGTCGGCAGCTGGTTGACAGGTGGTTAAATGTTCAAGTACGCGCAAAGAGTGAACACTGGGCACGATGTAGGAGTGGTCTCTGGAATTAACCTGATGTCTCCTCAGTTCTACCTCTTCCTGGATGGTTTGAGTGAAAGAGAAAGATGGATGATAGCTGATTAATCAGTTTGCCTTCTAACTCCAAGGTGCCTGTTCTAATATAGTGCCCATTAGCCACTTGTAACCACTTAAATTAAACTCAAAGCAGATCAGACTGAAAAATCTAGACCCTCGGCAGCATCAGGTGCATTTCAAGTGGTCAACAGCTACTTGATCAATAGCTAGATCAGACTGTTCATATAGACCATTTCTATCATTCCAGAAAGTTCTATTGGGAAATATTTATCTAATGAGTAACAATAACGTCA
Organism: Tupaia belangeri chinensis; assembly: GCF_000334495.1. NCBI lineage: Eukaryota > Metazoa > Chordata > Mammalia > Scandentia > Tupaiidae > Tupaia > Tupaia belangeri. Next base: position 1,553,460 of record NW_006159875.1, on the reverse strand, counting down.
AATTGTCCAATTTTTAAAGTTGGCCTGCAAGTGTAGCGGATGAATTTTAGGGAGAACTCTGACAGTGTAAGAGGTGTATGCAAGTAAAAGATACTCTTACTTCTTTCCAATACAGCATGCAAACGTACTTCCTAGGCCTGGCAAGAGCAGGGGAGAATAGGTGTATGCAAGTAAAAGATACTCTTACTTCCTTCCAATACAGCATGCAAACGCACTGCCTAGGCCTGGCAAGAGCAGGGGAGAACCTCGCTGGCCTGAGTTGTGTGTGGCAATTTCTTTGACTAAGCTAACACAGAGGATATTCATGCTGGGAAATTCACTGTCAATGTAGCGAAGATACACAGTGATTAAATATAAAAAGTAAAAAAGAAAATGAATATAAAATAAAATTAAAAAGTTGTGTACCTGTCAGCAATGCAGCATGTCCTGCAAAATGGCACGTTTTGGGGGAAGTGAAAGAGTATGTCCGGTTGGGGATGAAGCCATAGAAAGGCTCACAAGATGGATATGCTGATTGGGTGCGGTCGACTCCCTGTGGAGTGGTCTGACCTCTGCCCTTAGACCAGGCACTGTGATGACTGCTTTAGCTTTCTGAGTGTTGTCCCCTTTCATTCATGAATAAGATCGGGACTGATACCCCGTTCACGTTATGAGGGGACCGAAGATCGTTGGTTCAAGGTCATAAGACCAGAAACTGAAATTGAGGAGTGACGTCCTCTCGCTCTTAACACGGAGCCTCTGTAAGCCCCCTCAGATAAGAACCTGGTGTTTTCATCTGAGCTCCCAGCACCTAGGATGCAGTTAGTGCTTGATAAAGTTGTTCAACCAATACGTGAATAAACTGCTGAAACCAGGAAGTAAAGTCAGACGTGAACTTCAACGTGCTTGGCAAGAGTACGGGACGCCACAGTCACTAATAAACCAGGCCTTACTCTCCCACAGAGATCCGCACGCCCAGAGCAATCATGCCCTGCTGTTCCCATCTCTGCCGCCCTAACACTGGATCAAGATCAGATTACTGTGACCCAACTCTGCCGACCAGTCCAAGCCCATCTAAGAGCTCTTGGCCTCACTAGGTCACGTGTGATGAAGAGGGGCAGGATGAGAAACTGCCCACAGCTTGCTTGCTCAGCACCATCCATGTCCTGCATGCCTGAGTGAGAGACTTTCTACCACGGTGCTGTTCCTGCCTCCACTTCTGCTCTACACCTGATGTGATGAGCTTCCGGATGCTGTTCCTCCACATGGTCATGAAGGGTCTTCCATGGACCCTGGTGAGGAGGGGCTTGGGAGTGTGTGATGCCAGTCCTGCAGCAGAATTCTTCAGGAAGGTGACTGGATGTGGAGACACAGGGGCCAGACAAGACAGGAGAAGCCCTGAGACATGCTGGGACCACCAGCCAGTCACCGAAACTCTGGGATGCCATGTTCTCCTCCATAGATGCCATCTTCCTCAAGTCCAGATGGGAACACTTAATGAGCTAAGCCACAAAAAAGTGCTGAAGAAACACTAATGAGAGATACAAACTTGGTATTTGAAGTACGAAAAAACAATTCAACATTAAGAATGCAATCTTGGAAAATGATGTATGTAATCGCTTAAAAATTAATGAGAATAATAATAATAATCTGAAAAAAATGATGAAAAGCTATTTGATGATGATATGGATAGTAATGTCTTTATATTAACTGATATACAAGGTATTCCTTCTGGAAAAATAAATGTTATACACTGTAAAAATATATGTGATTCACTGTAATATAAACAAGATTATGATAATAATAAATAAAATAATAAAAAAAAGAATTTGCTCTTGAGCCAACTAGCGGAGTGCTTATTAAACAGTCGGATCTCACATGTCCAACTGCATGGCTTGAGTCCCAAACTTGGCAGGTTGAAAACATGCTAGAAATGTGTGTGTGGATACCCAAAATCTCAAGAGAAGAATGGAGGAGTTGTGAGTGGCCATTCCCCTCAGGAGTACTTTCTCAATTTTTTCCTCTCTCTCCGGCAAGCAAATTTTTAAAAAATAAAATGTTTACAAATTTTTAAAAAGAGAGCTAGGTCTTATCCAGCTATGATGGAGCAGTGATGCAGCCATGCTCCACCATGCTGACACCATATGGGAGGGTCCTGGGTTCGCATCCAGAACTCCTCTCCGTGTGCTGAGCATGTACACGCATGGCCGCAACCCAGACTGGGCAAGGCTGGGGATTACTTCGTGGGGTCCCTGGGGCATTCCTTTTTTTTGATGCTACTGCTCCTCTCTCAGTCTCAAGAGATTAAACAAAACACACTTTAAAAAAGGACTAGGCCTACTTACTTACTAGTTTACTATGATTTCTGATTATTTATATGTATATTTTTAATCCCTCTCCATAAAAGCTGTTAGCTGCTAAAAAAACAAAAGTTGTATTGTAATTTGTTTTCCCAGTACCTTAACATAGTGCCTCGAATGCAGTTGATATGACATTTATTCCATGTATTTTTTGTGTAATAACAGCCAACATTTACTTAGCATCTCATTGCTCACTGTTAGTCCAAACGAGCCAATCATAACCTCTCATCCCATCCCGCTTGGATGATGCGCATTGCCCATAATCTCCACTGCTTCCCTCCCAAAAGTCATGTTTGAAATACAAACCCCATTGCAACGGACCAGTCCCCTGGTCTCTCGTGTTAAAAGAAAAGCAGGCACAGCAGCTCCTGGGGTCCTGAAGCAGGAAGGAGCAGATTCACCTGACCCCGGTGGGTGTGGCAGCTGGGAGGCCACATTAAATCAAGGCTGCAGGGAAAATGGCTTCCATATGTGCGTCGGAACTGTGGGGAAGGAGGAAAGAATGCATAAGGGACGATCTTCGTATAGAGGGTGGCAGAACAGATGTGCAGAGAGAAACCAAGATGCCATGAAAGCAAATCTCTACTGCTCCCCTAATCAGGCCTCAATTCTAAATCCTGAGAGGCCCAGCATTGCCAGTGCCTCCTTCTATCCAGAGTCAGCTTGGCGGAGTTTTTGAGCTCCCCTCTCCTGTGTCTTTGCAACTCCAGCTGAAGGTCCTACCCAGAGCACAGACCACAGGCACCGGCGACAGCTGCTGTCCCGGCTCCAGGAGCCTCTCTAGGTTCTGAGTTCAACACATGAAAGAAGAAAGTGAAGGTGTGGGTGGGTGGACGTTCCACAGCTATGCACACTTTTGTCCTGAATCTCCTCCAAACGCCCTGTACCCCTGACCCAGTATGGTCTATACAGAAGTCCAGGGGATTGTCTTTGTCCCTCCAGGTCAAGCCATAAGCCAGATTTGCTAAGGCAGGCTAACATACAGCCCTAAAACACAGAGAGGGGCTTACAGAAACATTCTCTCTCCCATGTGGTAGTCCATGCCAATGTTCCTGGCTGATGGGGGTCATGTTCCCAAGGGGTTTCAGAGACGCAGCACTTTTTTTTCAGAGGTGTTTGCCTTAGGGTGCATGTGCTTACCAGAGAGAGACAGAGACAGTGAGGAAAACTTACCCCCCAGGGGGGATGGCCATGTTGCAATCCCTTCCCTATTCTCCTCCCAGGATCTTGAACATGCACACAGATGCTCCCAGTGGGAGTTTCAAGCCACCCTGTTCAGGATTCAAACTACAGTCGGCCCTGCAGAAGTCCAGTGATGTAACCACTACGTCGTCTGCCAGCCCGGGACATGGTGTTTTGATGTACTACACCATCCTTCCAGCAAAGGTCACGCCTCTGCATCTCGGGAGGTGGGCGAGCTCTTCAAAGGCCACACCTGGGGTCGTCCATCCTGACAGTAATCCCAGATCCTGTCTCTGAACCCGCTTGCTTGTTGTTTTAGCCTGGTGGGTACGTTATCATTAGTTATGGTGAATGAACCATAAATTTAATTAAAAGAGGATTTGGGAGATTATTTTCTGACCAGAGAAGTTCCAAGGATCTCATAAGAGAACTCGTCTCAGACAGTCCCTGCCTCAAAGAACTTACAGCTTGTCTGGAAAGGCAGACCGGAGCTTGTGCATGGCAGGAGCCGGATGTCCTTTCCCTTCATGGACAAGTGGCTCCTTCTCTCCCCCATCCTCACACTTTCACTCAGTACCCGCCCTGTTCTCAGTCCTGTGGTGTTGCTAGGTGACCCTTCCCTTGGAGGGCTCAAGAATTCATATCATCTTCATCTATAAAAATGCTAAAATGTCCTGGAAAAAAAGTGTTTCAATATGGAAAAGCTATAAGTTGCTATTCACAGCGTGTGGTCAGCTTGCTCAAAGCCAGGCTAACGCAGGACGGAGAATGTGCTGGTGTTCCCTGGCAGCACCCTCGGCATGCAGGGAGGAGGCGCCACTGCTGCTGTGGGCCGCCGGCTCTCTGCTTCTCGCCGCGTGTTCTTGAACGCCCCTGCTGTGGCTTCCTGGACACCATAAAGTCCTCTTTCCACACTGCCTTTCGGCTTTTCCCTCCTCGTTTTTTTTTTTTTTTTTCTTTTTTCGAGATTTTTGCCAGAGGGCACATGCACTCACTAGGGATTGTGGCATGGCCATCCCCCCTTCTCCTCCATTCTCTTGCTGGGATTTTAGACACCCACACACACAAACACACACACTCACACACACACAGCAAGAGTTTCAAACTGCCAGGTCTGGGACTTGAACCATGGTCAGCCATGTGGGCATCCAGGGTCCCAGTCATTCCATCACCTGCTGGCTCCCCTTGTCTCTCCCCACCCCTTACAGAGCACTGTATTCTGGAACACTCTGAGCTGCCCTTCATCTCTCCCCTCCCCCTGCAGCACTCTCTTCCTGGTGACTGTCCCCACTCTGGCGACCTCATCACCCTCTGTGAGCCGATGACCCCCACCAAGCTCCTCCGAGCCTTTGCCCAGATCCCACCTGTGACCAGGCCTGCCCCCACTGCTGTCCCCAGGCCTTATTCCATAGATTCCAAACAGAATGGCGTCTTGCCCCTGGTCAAGCCTGTCCCTGTCACCCCCTTTCCAGATCGGCCCTGGCAGCAATGTGGAGAAGCTCTGGGCTTCTGGGCCTGCAGCGTGGCAGGGCGGCAGGTTCCCTCCCAGAGTAAGGGCCTGCCAAGCCCAGGTGCTCACGAGGCCCTGGACCTCGAGCACGTTCACCGCTGTCTTTTCTCAGTTAGGGTAATGATTGTCGTAAATGTTAGATAGCACTAGCCTATGTGATCTCAACCTCCTGCCCCGTTTTAGAAATATGAATGTGGAGAGTGAGGAGGACAGTGAGGAGCTGGGAGGGCAGCCCCGGGCACTTCCACACGGGAGCGGTTCTCCGACCTCATGCTTCACGTCCCTGTCTCACACATCTGCACATTACGGCATTGTTCAGCTAGCCTTGTTCTCTTGTTTTCCAAAGCTAGAAGCTGTAGAAATTGATTTAACATCAAGCTTGCTGAGTCAGTAAAAAACAAAAATATGAAGGAGGGGGAAAAGAGAGAGAGAGAGAGAGAGAGAGAGAGAGAAGTACCTTGAAATGGTTTCCCTTAATGAGGTAACCAGCCACCGAGAAGCTCAAGATGGGCAGACCAGGAGCCCAACAGAGAGGAGTGCTCTCCCCTGCAGGGTGGACCCCCGACCTGGCAGAATTTCCACCTCCACTGCTGTGCCCACCTAGTTCGCACACCGCCCACAAGGGAGGGCACCCTGCTAACCTAGTAACCACGGGGCCCCTTATGTGCCGTGTACTGCTCAGGAAGAATATCTGGCTGCAGCCCATTCCATTCCTTTCCAAGTTCCACCGTAATTTGCCGGATTTTTTTTTCAGTGCTTTAAAATGAAGATATCACGCGAGTAGTTTTCTGTAGATGATCGAATCGAATAGAGGATTAAATAGAACGTGCACCGAAGGTCAGTCTGCTGGTAACACATCTCTGCTTTCACCGGGAGAGCTGTACGGGGAAGGAGAGGTGAGCGTAAGCGCCCGGATGCATTCTGCTTTCTGAAGCTGAGAGGCCTGCAGAGAAAACGCAGCCTGTAAGATTTCAAAACGGGGCGCGCCCACCCCAGGGCAGCTGTACTGCAGGGTTTCCCACTGGCAGCATATGCCTTAGGTGGGTAATATTGCCATTTTAAAAAATGCATATTTTTGTCCAAGATGCAACACAAATTGAGGCTAGGGCCTGATTCTTGTTGATTCCATTTGGGAGTTAGGGCACCTTTTTTCACTGACCCACGACTTCACGTGTACGAGACATTCCCTTCAGGGGCTGCTTCCTTTTGGTAAAGCAGAGGCCTGTGTTGTTTCTCGCCTACGCAAAATCTGAGAGAATCTTAAACAGAAAAGATATGTGTATTCTAATTTCCTATTTATTTCTCATTGCTTAAAAAATAGCAAGTCTGGATGAACTATCCACTCGCACAATTTTTGCTTATTTGTTCGATGTTTTGTCCCTAACACTGGCACAGATCCAACTCGTTTCCTTGTCCTCGGACCACATGCTCTCGGTGGCGCTGGTTTTCACGTGCTTACCCCAGACGTGTGCAAAGGACCGTGCGTGGTGATTGATCGGGGTCCGGGGAGGGTCTTGGGACGTGATAATTCCTTATAGGCAATGGGATTAAAATTGGACACGTCTATGATTTTCTCTCTTCATAGTGAAAATTCCATTTTTTATCTGTTGGCCAAACGATCTCCTGTGCACTCATCCCGAAATTAATCGTGAATTAATTCATACCTCTCCTGTCTCTGCTATATAATTTACATAAGAAGATGCACAGCATACGATCTTCTGCTAGACACGGGGTGAGAGGGTCAGGAGACAGCCCTGCCCTGCTCACAGCCAAGGCCCACATCTGGCGCGGGCGGCGTCTGGAATTGCAATGCACATCCATCCTGGGTAGGCCGGCTTCAGAATAGCTGCAGGCTGAAACGTGAGCCGGGGGAGCCGAGAGCCAGGCCGGGCTGTTCTGCACGGAACAGGCTTATTCACCAGCGTGCAGGCCTGGAGCCCACGAGAGGTCTCTCCAGCCGAGGTCCCAGCTTGTAAAAGGCAGCCCACTTCGTGCAGCAAGGGAGCAGGGGTCCCTCCAGTATGAAGGAGCCAGCACTTGTGCACAGGCTGCTGTCCCATGCCCAGCGCTGGCTCCTTGAATCCAAAGGAAAAGCACACATCGTCACCCTGGAGCCTGGAGCTCTGCTGGCAGAAGCACTTCCTGCTCTTGTGCACCTCCTCATCCGGACCTGGTCATTCCTGCACACATTTCTTTCTTATGCTCCGTCTATCAGTGAAAATTCAGTGACAATTCTAGGGCTGCCCACATCCGAGCAGAAGAGGGTACAGGGATGAACTTTCGGTGTGTGGTGAGCCCGGCCCTCAGCATGCTGAAACAGCACAACCTTCACATGGTGGCACACACCGTGTGGGGAGTGACTGGGGCTTCCGGTGGTTAAAGTCAGTGGTGCTAATGGAGACGGACTCACAGGTTCAATCTCTATAGGAGCCAGTTCCTTTACAACAGAGAAACCCAATACAAAGCCAGAGATGCTTCCTGACCCATCACTGGCCACAGGAGGGGCTGGGTGAAAATGAAGGCTGAGTGCTCAACCCCCAGATGGATGGTGCCAGAGCTAGAGGGGCCAGCTCATTTGGTTGAAGACTTAGCAGCAGTCATTTCACAGGGCCCTTGTGCAGGTTCTCAGTGGTTGGGGCCCCACAGGGCTCTGGGTAATGCTCTGGTCCTTTCTGCCTGGGGAATCCCTTCACAGCACTCAGCTCTCCAGGGCTGCTGGCTGGAGAGGGGGACAAGCTCCCTACAGTGAGGACTGCAGGGGAATCCTGGGACACAGAGTTTGTCTGAGCTACAGGTCTGGAAGAGAAGAAGCTGTTGAGCTCCACAGACTTCCAGAAAAACAGACCGTGTCAGTGCCAGGGTTGGGTCAGAGCAGGGGGAGCTGGTGTGTTTACCCAAGGGCTGCAGCCGCGGGGAGTTTCCGTTTTCAGATGGAGCCGAATGGTCATCCCTAGACTGGAGGACAGCTCCTCGGGTGGTGGGTGTCTTTGTTTCTCAGTCCAGTTTGTTTGTAAAGACCCCCCCCCTCTGTGACAGAACCCTGCTGATCAAATTCAAAATTGGCCATAAACAAACAGCCTAGCACAGCAGAGTGGCACAACCAACGCCAGCAGGTGTGCGGCATGTGATCACGCCACCCATTTTGCACGCCTAAGTCACAGAAGGGCTGCTGGTGGAGACCAGCTCACCACACACACCTTGGCTTTTCCACATTTTCTCATTTACCCTCAGGAGGAGCCTGCAGGAACTCTCGGAACTGCCATTTTGCAGGTGAGAGACCTCAAGTGCCGCCTGTCCGTGGTGCCAGGGGTTATGGCCCCTACCTTCTGGATGATGAAGACAGTGTTCCTGCCTCAGTAAATGGAAAGGTTTTTTTTTTTGGGGGGGGGTTGTTTGTTTCGCCTTTAAGAAGAGCAATATAAGGGCTAGCAGACAGTGTGGTGGTTAAGGTCCTGGACTCCCACATGGCTGACCATGGTTCAAGCCCTGGACCCAGCAGCTTGAATATCATGCCAGGCATACGTGCCCAGAATGCTCAGAGGAGAATGGAGAAGGGATTACTGTGTGACCATTCCCCAGGGGGGTAAGTTCTCACTTTTTCTCTCTCTGTTTCTTTCTGGTGAACCCATGAGACCTATGGCAAAATAAATAAATAAATAAATAAACATACTTAGGCCTCAACTGCTATTTGATAATTATTGTGATCAAGAAATAAGTTATTATAAAAATCAGTGGGGAATAAAAAAAAAAAACAAAAGAAATGTATCGATACAATTATAAAATAATAACGCCTGTTGTTTTTAAATAAACAAAGCTGAGTTTGTTTTTTTTTAACATCTCTAACAGATAAGGTAGTAGGCTAGCTTCTTAGAAAATGTTCAGGATGTTTTACACAAATACATGCATCAAAATGTACATGTGCAGTAACTAAGAACATCGGAAATAAAAATGCACGCACTGAAAGCCATCTGGTCAACTCCAATTACTTCGGCCAAGGAGTCTGCTTCTACCTCAGATGGGTGGACACTGTCCAAAGCCCCTGTCTTGTTCTCTGCCTCTGTGGCTTCCTGCTCAGGCCTTGGCCCAGCAGTGGCTGCCCGTGGCAGGAAAGAGGCCAGCCTAGCGCAGCTGCAGCATCAGCCCTAGGCTATGGGCTGAGCTAATGAAAACCAGGCCCAGGAGGCCAACGCCAGACACACGCAAAACCCAGCCTCCATTATTTTAACGTTTTCCTTTTTCTTTTTCTCCCCACCCCCATTTACAGGGTCATCGGAAAGCACCTTTCAGCTCTGTTCCAGAGTAAATGAAGGCATCATAAAAACTGAAGACAGTCGAAGTTTAGAGCCAGCTTTATCTTCGGGCTAAGATTTGAGAATGTGAACCTAGCACACTGTTAGGACCATTCATCAATAATCACAAGGGAGGGATGGAATAGGCCTGCTCGTGATGGTTCTTTTCTGCCTGTGTGATGAATGTATGTCATTTGCGTCCCTATTGCAAACTGATGTATCTTTTAATATGTGTACTTTTTTTCCTATTATATTTTAAAACAAAGAAACAAAACGTCAAAACAGAAAAACCTGGCTATCAAGACACACTAGAAGGTTCACAAAGAGAAAGGAAGGTGGTCACAGAGAAGGGGCTCTGTCCACCCCGCCGCATGCTTCCCTTTCTCTCCTCAGTCCACAGAGGCAGGCGCGACAGTGAGACGCATACACATGTGGCCCTACATGCCTACTCTCCCTCGCGTGCAGTTTGGGGACCAGCTCAGGATCATAAAAGAGGTGTGACTTTGAAATTAGAGACTCCAAGTTCAAATCCAGGCTCTACTGTGAGCTCTGTGACTTCAACCAACTTGCATCTTTTCTCTGAGTCCTTTCTTTACAAAGGGAGAATATCCATAGCTTCTAGCATGGTTGTGTCAACTAATAGAATCTGTACATTTCAGATTCTACAACATGGTTTTTGATATGGGCTAAAGATTTATTCCCCCTTAAAATTCACACATGAAGCCCTAACCTCAATGTGATCTTTTTATTTATCTATTTATTTTTATTTACATTTTAAAAATACATTCAATCACATTATTTAGCTTACAAGGTGATCATTTCAATATATGAACATTTCTCCCCAGTTGAGTTGATCAAAATATAACAACACTACCTCCCTGTCTCAACAATGCTGTCTTTGTATCCCTCCTCCAAATGTTCCTCCCCAGGCCCCACTCCTCCACACACACCACATCTGGCATTCACATCCACCTCTTGTGTTTGTACATCCTTTAGCCCATCAGTTTCAGTTATAGAGTGCAGACATTCGGTATATATTAAGTGGGGACATACAGTGTCATTCCTTCATAGCCTGGCTTGCTTCACTCAGCAGTAAATCTTCCATATTCTTCCATTTTCTGTCAAAAGCCAGAAAGTTTCTGTTCTTAATGGCTGAATAGTATTCCATAGAGTATATGTGCCACAGTTTTTCAATCCATTCAGTCGTACGGGGGCATTTGGGTTGGTTCCATATCTTAGCAATTGTGAAAAGTGCCGCAATAAATGTCGATGTGCAAGCACTTTTCCAATGAGAAATTCTTCTGTCCTTTGGGTAGATGCCAATAAATGGGATTGCTGGATCATATGGCAGTTCAATTTGTAGATTTTTGAGGAATCTCCAAATTGT